>NW_011333192.1:210938-220029 GCF_000735185.1 Notothenia coriiceps | reverse complement strand
AACCATCAAGCCGTAAATAGTTTTGGACCGGTGAGGTCACAAAGGGACCGCGTCGACAGTAGTGGGCAGGTCGACCCCCCGAAAGGCGGGGGTTACGACAGTCTTGAAAAGTGCGGCGCGCGTCTGTCTGAGGCGGCCCCCTCACTCCCGACTGTGAGGGCGCTCGAAATCGTAGCCTCCCGACAGAGAACGAGTGCCCCCAAATTAGACGCGCGTCTCCCAGTAAAATACGCCACATTTGCGTGTAAAAGGCGAGCACTCACCGAACAAAAGTCGCGACTAATACTGACAATAGGTTTCGTATAACAATAGAACCCGCGCTCTCGTGACGGAAGTGGTCGACTCACATTATTACCTTCCAAGTGTCTGACGTCTACAATCCCGCTCGCCCACGACTCGATTGTAGTTCGTTATGCAAAGGCCCCACCCTCGCCGCACAGACGAAGAGGTCGTTCAGGTTCAGTTTATTGTGTTTACGATTCGGTCATTCAACCCGAGTTTTTATTTTTTGTCGTGCCTATTTTAGGACACGAGATATTGTTCAAGTCGGTTTCGCCGGACTGTATCGTTATGATTATTTATTGTGTTTGTATCAATCCCGACTTAGGTGCGACGACGGGTTGATTAATTTGCTCCTTTTGCGTCTATTTCGACCTTGGAGTTTTACATTAAACTTACGAGCCGTGTTGCGACGGTGTATCCTAACGTTTGGTCATATTTCCTCGTGACAGCAGCAAGATCAGTTGGACGAGATTGAATGGTAAAGATGTCCATAAAAAACCATTATATTCGTAAAGTGTAAAACTAATATATATATATATATATATATATCAATTCATTTTATATAAAACAATATATTTTTGAGTGAGCTGTATCTGTCGAAAACTGCTAGCTACTGTCTGCTGTACGCACCCCCCTTACGAAATGAACTATAAATGAACTATATTACTATAGTATACTGTAAGAGTTGTAAAGTGTCCTATAGTCAGTTTGTGTTCTGTATTTTTCACCAGCTATCGTATTACTATAGTTTTTTCTGTAGTGCCATTTTACTAGCTATAGTAGCCCTATAATATTTCAATGGTAATACTATGTATCTAGCTCTTTGTAGTATTCCTATATTATTTTAAATAGTATAACTATAGTATAATATATTGTTTCTGTAGTTGTTTTTTGAACACACTATAGAACACTCCTATATAGTAATAGTATGATGTTGTCATAATGAATGCATATTATTATATCGTGTTTTATTTATTTAAATTTATTAATTTAAGCAACATGTCCACTGTTGCCCAGATCAACCATCAGGGGGGCACCAGGTCCGCACAGCTACTCCGGGTGTCACAGAGCCTTTTGTCTAAGCTTGGATTCTTCATGACATTGTTGGTATAAGTCATCCAGTGCTTAGAGCACCGCCTCTGGCAGTCAGTAGGGATGAAATAGAATGTAAGTTACGACTGTAACTACGGTTCTATGAATCCCGGATGGCCGCCAGAGTATCCTGTCACTCAGAATCCTTGTGTTCTCGCAAGAAGATTCTGTGAATAGATCCTCTGACGACACCGGCAGATATAGCCCGTTGTCACGTGGGGTCAGAGGTGACTTTGTTGCTATTGGTACTCGACCTGCGCATGCGCGCGATGGACATATCCAGTGCTTAAAGCACCGCCTCTGGCGGTCATCCGGGATTCATAGAACCGTAGTTAGTCGTAACTTACGTTCCCTGTGCTCTGATGCCTGCTGGAACATATCAGACTCTTTGATATAAAACAGCAGGTTTATTCTGATCAAAATAAATGTTTTTCACACCAATCCACCTCAGATTGATCTCAGAGAACACTTTAGCAAACAAAGTCACAAGGAGGATTATTTGTTAATCTTGTTGAGATCCAGATTTTGGTGAAAACAAACTTTACCTCTAACTCCAGGAAGTCAAACTCTGCAGCACACGTGTACATCAGAGTGTGGAAGTCTTTGTAGCTCGTGAACTTAGACTTTATCAGTCCACTGATGTGCGCCTGGAAGAGACACAAAAAAGAGACATATTACAGACATGTTTTTGTATTTTTTCATTAACAGAAAACTTTCTTTCATGATTTTAAATTTGTGAATGCATTTGAAATTGTTGTTGATTTAATTCCAACATTTCTGATGTCAGAATGAAACGATAAGACACTTTATATTAAGCTGTTAGCTCTCAGAAAGCCAATCCAAACCTCTGCAGCTGGGTTTTCAATTGCGGGTTGACTACCCTATATGTTCCTAATTTTTTGACAGTACCTGTTTCAGATTTGCCTTTATTAAGCATTTAACGGTACGTGAACTGATAGAGCAATTTGAGGCAAAACAGAGAAAGAGAAGAGGGATATATTAGGGAGTAAAATCTGTGAATTTGACGGATTAAAAAAGGTAGATGTCTGAGAAAAAAAACTTGAACATTCTCTGAGAATAATAACAAAAATGTATAAGAGTGAAATATGTTTGTAAGATACTAGAAAAATGTATAAATCTTGAATCTCGGTGAATATCAGAGATTTTCTAAGCAATAAAACCATTCAAAGTCATTACTATTGTTTTAATGAAGTTATAAAATGATCATTCTGCTTTCAACCATATTCAAATATTAGCATTTTTTCCAGCCACATGACTTTTTATTTTTAGGTAAAGTTGCTGCAGCTTACATCATCTGAGGCGCAGAGGACCGTGGACAGCAGGAATTTGAGCAGAACTGTGGAGCCGACCCAAGCGAAGCCCTGCATGACCTGAGGAGGGAGAGGAGATACACACTGACAGCCTGACGTGTACACACACAACTCAGGACAGCAATCTGTAATTAAAGCCGTAAAGTGCTGTAGAGTTGGGAACGACCAAAGAGGGCTCTGGACTGTTCAAACATTTAAACATTTTTAGCTTTATTGTTCATTTAAATGAGAAACAAACTAACTGATCCAAATCAAGGCTGCATAATCAATAGCATCTTTATTTAAAAATGAAAGAGACTGCTTTATAGCTCCATCTGGGTATCTCTTCCATAACAAAGAGGCAGAATGAAATGTATCCCTCCAAACATAAGAAGGAAAATCATTTCAACATACCCACATGACGATGCCAGGTCTGAAGAGTTGAACAAATCGATCCCTCAATGCGATGATTGCCTGGAAAGAAATGACCAAAACATAATAAAAGAAGTCCAAGTCACCAACACACATTATTAGTGGTTTTGCATTTTGCTGTTTACTCAACCTAATGCACAGTATAACCAGCAGGATGCATTGATCAAATTGAACTAATCTTGAGTGACCCTCTGCATTAAACATTCGATGATGCAGGATATATTGTTCTCTAGAGTTTCTACTCACCCAGATGGAGACGAGCGAGGAGGCGTAGAAGGACGTGAGCAGCATGGAGTTTCCGAACATTAGGACAAAGCAGACAGCGAGGGTGATCTGCAGCGCGAGAACAGGAAGGAGAGGAGGTTTTAATACATTTAGAATGAAAATGATTAGAAATAATGTGAAACATGTAGGCAGGGCGATGGGTGAGACGTAGAGCTGCAAACCAAATGATTAATAACATATATTTGCCTCTCTTTGGCAGCAAGGAGTTCTGGAATGGATTGTATACTATGCATACACAGCTACAGTACAAGCAATATATAATCCTACTTAATAAACACTTGATGCTTAATCCCACAGTGAAGAGTGAGATAATGCACCATTCATTGCATTATGTAGACAGAAGGGCAGTCATTCACAAAAAGAGGCACTTATGAACCGAAAGATTTTAGAGAAGCTCGAGTTGTTTATAAAAACGGAAATAACAGGTTTATTGGGAAATGCAATTCAGTTCCTTTATGCACTTCACTGCACTGTATCCAGATGGTTGACAAGTCACTTTTATATCCAGAAGACCATATCACCGAGACCACTTCCCCCCCGTCCTTCAACGAATACATTTTAAAAATCCCAAAGCACTCAACAACCAGGCTTTCTGGGGGGACGGAGCCTTCTCCATCGCTGCCCCCTCTCTCTGGAACTCAGTCCCACAACACAGCACTGACCTCCCCGCCTTCAAAACACTGACCAAAAAATCCCCTGTTAAGACTTGCTTTTAATGTGTGATTAACGTTGTGTCCTTGTGTTAATGTTTTATTATTATTTTTATTTGACTTTAGTTTTACACTTCTTTGAGCACCTGTAAACGCACTTGCAAAAATAAACGTGTTATCATTACCTTAAGTACTGACAGGACAGTTGATGATATCGTGTTATTTTTTGTATAGGTAGGTAACCTGCACGTTTCTCTTCCCTGTAACAAGTGACACACACACACACACACACACACACACACACACACACACACACACACACACACACACACACACACACACACACACACACACATACATACACACACATGCAGAGAGAGAGAGAGAGAGAGAGAGAAGATGTTTCCAGAGGTCCTATTATGCCTTTTGTGTTATTTCCTTTCCTGTAGTGTGTTACACAGTATAGGTATTGGTCTGAAGACTTGAATAGAGTTTCTATCTGAAAAACCCTTTTGCTTTGATACAGTTAAATATCTGGAAGTTTCATGAACAAGACTTTCTCTAACTCCAATGTAGGTCAATGCACACAAATAGCTCCTAAAACAGGTAGTGTGTCTGCAGAGCTCTTTCCAGGGGGATGTATTCATTGTGCACTGCTCTCCATATGAGCACAACACACACACCAGAATCTCCTGCTGCAGGCTTTCTGTGGCCTGCTTCTTTTTTCACGTTTTACAATATGGGGGCTCCTATTAACTCAAAAACACCAAATCATACCACGAATACTATAGGTAGAGTACATTATGAGATGTGAAATGTGTGACTCCGTGACAGCATCATATATCATAGTCAAATACAAAGCATATCATCTGAACTGTCACAATCACTTGACATATCCTCAGTGTGTTCATAAACCAAACACAGCCTCATGTTCTCCAAAGTCCAGGCAGAGAACATGCAGAGTGTTTGGCCCTGGAGGCAAACACATTAGCAGTCAACAGAGGGAGTTAGCAATAACAAGGTCTGTAGTAAACAGAAGATTACAAATGTTGATTTACGCAACAACAAGGGGAAGAACTAAATGCTGTGGAGGCTTTAACCACATGCTTTATTTAACACAGAATATGTATTTTCTAGGGATGTAACGATACCAAAAACTCACGGTACGATAATATCGCGATAAAAAGTCAACGGTACGATATTTATCGCGACATTGAAAAATAAAGGAAAAAAATGTGATTTTTTTTTTTACATTTTTTTTTATTTTTTTTTTTTATTTAATAATAAATCTGGTTTGTACCGCATTTTAGTTGGATAGTAGTATTTTAAAGTGTCAACAATATAATAATCAGACCCTGCAATAGAATAAATCAAGTTTCACTTTAGTTTTTCAAGTGACTCAACTCTAAACTCACTCACTCAGCATCATACATGACCTGAAAAGACGTCGGTGTGGGATTTCTTATAAAGTTATAAACGGAATAGGTTTATGAAACGAAGCAAAGAACACGAATTAAGGGTGTAACACTAACCGTATTTGTAAAATTTAATTACTCCCATCCCAAGGATTGCCGCACGACAAGTAGTACCCGTTTAACGAATGTTAATCCGAAGTCGAAAGGAAAAAAGAAAAAGAAATTTACCACTAAAAACCCTGTTATATAGGAACACACGGTAAGTCCTTAAAATTTTAATCCAAGAAAAAAAGTGGGAATTTTTTTGTTTTGAGAACCATCATGGGACGTAAGAAAGATACTAATTCAAGTTAAGCATAAAAATCGACGAATAATGAGTAAATTTTTAATCAAAAGAACGAAGTCCTTTGAGAATTTTGTGACTTCCAGAAAGTGACCCTAGGAACACCAGGCAAAAGGGAGACTTCACTCTTCCTGTGTCCGGAAAAGATTTTTTGAACAACTTTTGTCCAGAATTTTGACCGGATAGTAAGGAGGCAAATTGAGTGTCCAACCAAGACCGGTCGACCAAGGCCTAAATGTGCCCGACAAGTCCCCTAGAAACCTAAGGGGTTTCTACACGACCCAGGTTAGTTTTGTCTTCCCCTCCCCGAAGTGAGGGCACATGGTTCGACACTTTCCATGTCTGAAACGTTTTATTGGGAAAAGTAAATGTTGCGTGCGTTGTCCGTGCGGTGGTGCACGTGCGCTGGGGTTGGGTTGCGTGCGGTGTTGTGCGTTGTGGTTCCGTGTGTGGCGTGTTTGTGCGTGCCCGTGCCTGTTGTGTGTGTGTGTGTGTGCGTGCGGTGTGTGCGTTGGTGTGTTGTATGTGGTTGGTGTATGTTGTGTGTGTGTTGTGTGTGTGTTGGTGTACGGCCCGCGTTGTTGGGTGTGTTGTGTGTGTTTGTTGTTGGCGTGTGGCGTGCGTTGTGTGTGGTGTGTTGTGTTTGTGTGTTGGTTGCGCCGGTGTGCGTGGTTGTGCGGTGCGTAACGTGCGTTGTGTGTGTGTGTTGTGTTGTTTTGGTTGTGGTTGTGTTGTGGTGTGTGCAACTTATGTAGAGTCTCCCGTCTATCGAAACAAGAATGCTAAACCGATTTTCGAAGGTACGTCAGTAAAGTTTTTGGAGACAAGACTTATTGTGTGCACAAGAGTGCGACCTTACTGACCTACTTAAATTAAAAAAAAGTCTGAAACTTCTAAAAGACTTTTGAGCACCTACGTCAAGTTTTGTCGAAGTTCCCCTCAACCGTCTACTTTTTCTAACAAATGTCTTACTCAGTTGCTTGCGTAAGTAACTAAGATAAATATGAAAAGGTACTTTTTTAATTTTTGTTTTTTTGGCAAAAAAGATGTCTCAAAACGAGGTTTGTCGCCTTGTTGCCCTTGTTTTGGTGGACTTTGGAAAGGACGTCGATTGGAGTGCAATTAATTTTGAAGAATTTTAGAACAAACAAAGTTGTGCAAATTGGTTTTTTTGTTTTAGCTCCTTCACATTTTTTTTGTTAGTTTAACACAGAACACACACAACATACCGACCGCGAATATAACCGGGAACACCGGTTAAATCTCAGAATCAAGTGGTGACTCCAAAGGGGTCTGTTGGTCTCGTTTTTGTGGTTCGGAGTTTAGATTCTTATTCCCAAAAGGTGTTTTTTTTTTCAAACCTTTTTAAAGGAAATTTTGGAACGAAATAGATAGTACTCTGTTGATTTTTCGTTGTATAGAAACCTTCTAGAATTTATGTGACGAAAAATGATTTTTGTAAGACTTTAGTAGAGGGTGAGATGGTTAGCAACGGACTATCCTTGAAGAAATACAAGGTGACGTTTGGTACAGCAAAAGGTGTAGAAATGTAAATAATACCAACAGACACTGGCCTGACGTTTTTTGAAAACCTAAAACTTTCACTCTGCTTTGTTCGCTACCGAGTGTTTTTTAAAGGAGAAGCTTCTCCTTTCCAAAACAGCAATTCGCTAGATTTTAACGTCCCCCTGCTGTCGTTCCGTGTGATAATATTAGCAATGTTTCATCGGAACCCCTTTTTATATGTAAATAAACTTTTGGTTAATGTATGTTTATCAAAGGACTATAAAACAAAGTGTCGTTTTGTAGAGGATCCTTTCGGATTAGACGACTTTTTCATTTTTGGCGCACATTAGACACACAAAAAGAAACAGTTCAGGGGAATTCTCTTCCGGGGGTGGGTCTGGTTTTGTGTTGGTCCGGAGAAAAGGTTGGCTAACAAATGGTTGTTTTGGAAACGCGTTCGACGGAACGTATTTTCTCGATGGTCAGCATTTTCTCCCCTATTGTAAAGGAACATTTGAACTCGTGGTCTTCTAATTAAACGACAATCTATGGCTCGAGGTAATCAACCAAGTCTTCGGTGAATTGCAAATCTGTGTAGACAATTTGGGCAAATCAGTAATGGTAGGAACAGTTAGACAAAGACCCGTTTTTGGACGTGATTAATTCACCTCACGCTGAAATAGAGGCTCATTAAGACGTGGTTTTTGTAAATGGTGTAAAAAATAAAGTCACGATTGTACAAAGTTGTTGGAAGACAAGACTTTAATCCAGCTGTGGTTGAGCGGACCAGTTGCCTTCACATTGACAATCAAAGGAGTGTAGAATTCATCGGTTTGTATGTATAAAGTCAGGGTGAACAACACAGTAGTTTGGAACCTAACACCCTACCAATATCTGAACGTTTCGTCTTCAGAGCTTAAAAAGTTAGGTCACGTTAGATCCATTGTTAAAAGTGAGAGAAAAAGGACGACCAGGAACAAAAGCAAAAAAAATATGTAAATAAATTAATACAAGCTTCCATTTCTCTCTCCCCTCCCAATTTTTGGTTTTTGTTTTCGCAGGGTTACACTAAGTTGGGTAATTTTTTATATCCCGACAACTTCAATGAATTTGTCTATAAGTGGTAATTCTTTTTGCCAGAACAAAACACAACGGATGGTAATTTTTGGGTGGTAAATCTCTTTATGAATCCCACATTGCTTATATAGCTTATAGCGCCATTTATTTATAGAAGCTTATGGCAGCACTTTCTGACTTGTTTTAGATGGGCGCTAAATTTAAAAAGAAGAATATATTATCTAAAAAAATTGAATTTAATGGGCTACCAAGGGTAACTTCTAAGTAAGTTAGAGAAAAAGTTTTCCCTCCTTGGACGAGGTTTGTACCCGTTGTTCAATCAAATGTTTTGAATTGTGTTTTTTCCACTGTAATAAAGGTGTCCCGATGTGTACATCGTAATATGGGATTCTTTTGTAAACTGGTTCACTGGTTTCATATAAATAATAGAGCCGGGACAGTTATTTCGGAGTGGAAAGAACCCCGTTGTTTTGACAATTACCAAAACTTCGCCACCGGCCGGGGCACCTCTCTGTTACGTGCAAACTGGTGACCGAACGGAAGAGTGGGACGGGTTTCGTATAAGAGAGACAGGGTCCGTTGTAAGTCGATGGTTCGTTCTCTCAAAGAAAGGTGTCGCGTCCTCTAACACTTTTGCGGGTTTGTAGGATGGTCGAAGATGGACCTTTTACACGCGTACGGCGAGTATAAGGATTTTTC
>NW_011333192.1:184242-210893 GCF_000735185.1 Notothenia coriiceps | reverse complement strand
CTATGGTTTATTGTCTGGTCCTTTTCCCTGTGTTTTTCCTCCTGTCGTTAGTTTCCCTGGTGTGTCTAGTTGTCTGATTGTGTTCACCTGTGGCGCTTGTGTTTCTCCTCCCCTGCCCGGCTGTTTCTCGTCTTGTGATTACCCCTCCCTGTATTTAGTCTTGTCTCTTCCTGTGTTCATTGTTGTTTCGTCTCGTCTTTGTGACCGAGTTCAGCATGGAGTGTTTTGTTTGTCCATGTGATATGTTAGATAAGAGCCCTTGAAATAAAGGTATTATCAGTGTTATCTGCGTTTGGGTCCTACCTGCTTCACTCCTCGTATCAGAACGAACCAACCGTGAAATGGGCCCAGCAGATCCGTTCGAGCTGGAATTATTGGATTTTTCCTTTTTTTGGCTAACTGCTCGGATCGATGGAAGGGAGCGTCCCAAGAGCAACGAGAGGCTGGTTCCGGCCCCAGCAGCCATGGTTCCATGCTCCAGTGCCGGCCCACACAGCCATGGTTCCGTGCTCCAGTACCATCCCACACAGCCATGGTTCCGTGTTCCGGTTCCGTGCCCAGCAGCCATGGTTCCGTGTTCCGGTTCCGTGCCCAGCAGCCATGGTTCCGTGTTCCGGTTCCGTGCCCAGCAGCCATGGTTCCGTGCTCCAGTACCATCCCACACAGCCATGGTTCCGTGTTCCGGTTCCGTGCCCAGCAGCCATGGTTCCGTGTTCCGGTTCCGTGCCCAGCAGCCATGGTTCCGTGTTCCGGTTCCGTGCCCAGCAGCCATGGTTCCGTGTTCCGGTTCCGTGCCCACACAGCCATGGTTCCAGCTCCAGTCCTGGCCCCAGCAGCCATGGTCCCGACTCCAGTTTCGGCTCCAGGACTGAAGTACCGGCCAACGCCAGCTCCCCGAGTCCTGTCGGCGTACCGGCCGACTCCAGCACCTCGTCTCCTGTTGGCTCTCCAGCCGACGCCAGCTCCCCGAGTCCTGTTGGTGTACCGGTCGACTCCAGCACCTCGTCTCCTGTTGGCTCTCCAGCCGACGCCAGCTCCCCGTGTCCTGTCGGCGTACCGACCGACACAAGTCCCCTCTCAAGTCCCCTCTCAAGTCCCCTCTCAAGTCCCCTCTCGAGTTCCCTCTCAGGTCCCATCTTGAGTCTCTTCTCGAGTCCAGTCTCAAGTCCCCTCTCAAGTCCCTTCTCGAGTCCCCTCTCGAGTTCCCTCTCAAGTCTCCTCTAAAGTTCCTTCTCGAGTTTCCTCTCAAGTTCCATCTCGAGTCCCCTCTCCAGTCACCTCTCAAGTCACCTCTCGAGTTCCCTATCAAGCCCTCTCTCTCGTCTCCTCTCGAGTTCCCTATCGAGTCCCCTCTCAAGTCACCTCTCAAGTTCCCTCTCAAGTTCCCTCTCAGGTCCCCTCCCGAGTCTCTTCTCGAGTTCCCTCTCAAGTCTCCTCTCGAGTTCTTTCTCAAGTCCCCTCTCAAGTTCCCTCTCGAGTCCCCTCTCAAGTCCCCTCTCGAGTTACCTCTCAAGTCCTCTCTTGAGTTCCCTCTCAAGCCCTCTCTCGAGTCTCCTCTCGAGTTCCCTCTCGAGTCCCCTCTCCAGTTCCCTCTCAAGCCCTCTCTCGAGTGTCCTCTCGAGTTCCATATCGAGTCCCCTCTCAAGTCACCTCTCGAGTTCCCTCTCAAGTCACAGCTCGAGTTCACTCTCAAGTCTCCTCTCGAGTCTCCGTTCAAGTTCCCTGTCGAGAAGCCTCTCAAGTCACCTCTCAAGTCAACTCTCAAGTTTCCTCTCGAGTTCCCTCTCAAGCCCTCTCTCTCTCGAGTCCCAACTCAAGTCCCTACTCAAGTGCCGTTGGAGGTTCCGCTGGGGGTCCTGCCACTCCATGTCCTGTGCCGTTGGAGGCCCCGCCGACTACTCTTCTGCCGGGGGTCCTGCCAACCCTATGTCCTGTGCCGTTGGAGGTCCTGCAGACTACTCTTCTGCCGGAGTTCCTGCCAACCCTATGTCCTGTGCCGTTGGAGGTCCAGCCGACTACTCTTCTGCCGGGGGTCCTGCCAACCCTATGTCCCGTGCCGTTGGAGGTTCCGCTGACTGCTCTCCTGCCGGGGTTCTGCCGGCCCTGTGTCCTCTTCCGTGGGGGATCTTACCGACACCTATCCCACCGGCTCCGGATCCTGTCCAGTCGACACCGGCTACTGCCCGGCCTCCGGAGCTGTCCGGTCTTCGCCCTCGGGCCCGGCCCCCTGAGAACCGCGGTTTCGCACTAGAGCTCGGCCCCCTGAGTGCCGCGTTCTTCGCCCTCGAGCCCGCCCCCCTGACTTTCCCGGCCGTGGTCCTCACCCCTCGGACCCGGCCTCCTGACTTTTCCTGCCGCTGCCGTCGTCCTAGTGCCCGGTCCCCTGGGTTCGCCCGCTGTGGTCTTCGCCTCTTTTTGGACTCTGCCTTGCCCCCGGGCCGTCCGCCTGAGACCCCCTCCTCAAACTCTGCCTTGCCCCCGGACAATCCGCCCGAGACCCCCTCCTCGAACTCTACCTTGCCCCCAGGCCGTCCGCCCGAGACCCCCTCCTCGAACTCTGCCCTGCCCCCGGGCCGTCCGCCCGAGACCCCTTCCTGGTCCTCTGCCGTGCCCTGGGCTGTCAGTCAAGGCCCGTCCTCCGGACCCCCTTCACCCACCGTGCTGGATGTTTTGGATTTTTTTTTTGGTATTTAGGGACGTCTAGTATCCGTCCCTTGAGGGGGGGGGGTTCTGTCACGATATTCATGTTATTTCACGTTTTTATGTCTAGGTTTGGGTGTTTTGCTCTTCTCCCCGTCATGTTTTCCTCCTGGTTTATTGTCTGGTCCTTTTCCCTGTGTTTTTCCTCCTGTCGTTAGTTTCCCTGGTGTGTCTAGTTGTCTGATTGTGTTCACCTGTGGCCCTTGTGTTTCTCCTCCCCTGCCCGGCTGTTTCTCGTCTTGTGATTACCCCTCCCTGTATTTAGTCTTGTCCCTTTCTGTGTTCAGTGTTGGTTCGTCTTTTGTTTGTGACAGAGTTTACCGTGGAGTGTTTTGTTTGTCCATGTGATATGTTAGATAAGAGCCCTTGAAAAGGTATTATCAGTGTTATCTGCATTTGGGTACCTGCTTCACTCCTCGTATCAAATAAAGGTACACCCGTAGGAAACCTTGTTCCAAATATCCAGTGAACACATTTAAATTACTTTGGTCTAACATCTAGCAACACATTTCAATGTGTTCAACACTTTGGTTCATTAATTAATCTGTAAACTAAATATAAAACTGACATTCCCAAATCCTCAGTGGTAGTTAGTGTTTTGTGCTAATTAGCCATTTGTTAGCATGCTAACATACTAAACTAAGACAAACCCAGCATTAGCTGGTTAGAATTGTCATTGAGCAAACAGATGTGGTATCACCTCACAACGCTGCTAGCATCACTTTTCTTGTTCTTGTACTTTATACTATGAGGGAATGGGAGACGGTTAAAAAAAAGCTGACTGCAGCCCATCACCGTACGCTATGTATATTAATTTGGGTCTGTTAATGAGAATTGCATTTTTGTTGTCCACTCCACAGTGCTGATTGACAATGAGTTTCTTATTTTTTGAGTTGTGCCTCAATGTGCCTCTGATCATTGTGTGCCTTTGTTTGGTTGTTTTACCTCTTCTATAGTCATGAGTATTTTTGTTATTTGAATTAGGATGTTTTGGACTTTTTGAGCCTCTATGTAGTCATTATATTTAGTTTTGTTAATGTTGAGTCTCTTTCTGATTGATGCTTATTTGAGGGACATTTTGTAGGATAAGGCCAGGGCGCATCTGACAATGTTATATAGGTTGCACATTTACACTAAAACACCAAACTAGAAAGGAGAACCTTGCAGTTAATGTAGGCATACAGGGAGACACATATTCATACATTATACAAGCAAACACAAACGTGGTGAAACTGCAGCTATTGCTATTCGACCACAGCTTCAATTCGCCTCAGGAGACTCCTGACAGGCTGTTTTTTCCTTTTAGATAAGAGGCTATGCTAAAGGATAGAAGACTATTTCATTGTATAACCGACCTGAACTTCTGTTCAGCCCTTATTAAGCCCTCTAGGACCTTTTCCTTGGAGTACTTCTAATGTTTTGGCAGGTACTATCTCACTTATACTAGGTACTGTTACATTTGCAATTTAAGTCTTCTTTTTTTTGCACTTAGAGCTTCCCTGATATCATTGTAGCTGGCACTGTTCCCTAAAATGACGTGAAGCAGAGGTACAGTTAAAAGAGGAGAAAAAATACGTATTTTCTTATGGCTTCTGTGATGTTGCTATGGGAGCTGTTTTAATTTAATTATTAACGTGTGAGAGAATTCATTGTATGTTAAAGCATTTTCTAGTACAGTTGTATATGGAGTCAGATTGAAACATTAAATATGCATGCCTAAAAAAAGAAACAAAACTTCAATGTCGCAATATTGAAATGACACCCTCTTGGCTAGGCCAAGGTTCTGGGATCAAGATTTCAAACATACTTTATTCTCTAAGCAACCATTTTGCCTCAAAGCCTGCATTATTATGAGTCAGACCGCTTGAAATTGAGGAGATTTAACCTCGCCCTTTCCCCCTGGCAAAGATATATCGCCTCCCAGCCACACTTTTTAATTTTCGGGACCTGATGAGAATAGACAGTAATGTGATTTTTTTTCTCCTGCAGCCCGGTATGTTTCTACCCACAGCAGTCATCAGTATTCATGTCAGGAAATTAAAATACCAGGGCTGCCTTGCAGCATTATGACTGAGAGAGAGCTGATTTCTCCCTCTGGTTGGTTCTGTGTAAGGGAACCATAAATGGGGCAAGAAATAAAAAAGGAAAGAGATAAATAAAGGCTGTAGACTGAGGAAAGAGAGAGTGATTGGTAATCAGGGCAGGCATTGAAGGGCTGGATGGTGTTGGAAAGCTGTCGGACTGAGTGAGAGAGAGAGTAAACAAAGATTAGACCCAGAGAGCAGACGAAGAGAGGAACGTCTTTGCGGGTCTTTGTTACGAGAGACTCATCGAGATGTAGTTCTGTCAGCACAGGCTGTCCAACCTGCTGGCCCACCAGCAGTTACAGCCCACACAGGGCTGGTGGTCCTCATCACAGCCAGGTTTTACTGACACTCACACACATGCAGAGCCGGACACATAGTCAGGCAGTGAGAATAGGCTTTCTCATAAAGGAACATTCCTACCCTTAATATGCCATGTGTTACACATTTAAAGGCAAGTGCTGTCTCTTTGATCACAGAAGTCATTAGTGAGGTAATACTGAGCTCACCTGCTCTCTACCTACTCCGGTTCATGACATTGTGTTGAAAGCCACTGTGAATAATTGAAAGGCTTCTTATGAGTACTTTCTTAAAGAAAGTATAACAAAACAGTCAATACATATTTTAAATGTATACCACCATTAATTCTGTCCTTTCCCCGCTCAGAGACCCAGGTCGTCGCACGCATCTCTGCTTGTCTAGCGGACATCTCTCAGTGGATGTCTGCTCACCACCTCAAGCTCAACCTTGACAAGACTGAACTGCTTTTCCTTCCGGGAAAAGATTGTCCCACTCTTGACCTAACAATCAACATCGGCATCTCTGTTGTTTCCCCGACTCAGACTGCAAAGAATCTAGGCGTGATCCTAGATAACAAACTGTCCTTCACTGCAAACATCGCTGCAACAACCCGCTGCTGCAGATACACTCTTTACAACATCAGGAGAATACGTCCCCAGCTGACCCAGAAAGCGACGCAGCTTCTGGTCCAGACTCTTGTCATCTCACGCCTAGACTACTGCAACTCCCTCCTGGCTGGTCTACCTGCATGTGCCATCCGACCTCTGCAGCTCATCCAGAATGCAGCGGCTCGTCTGGTCTTCAACCTTCCTAAATTTTCCCACACCACGCCGCTCCTTCGCTCCCTTCACTGGCTTCCAGTAACTGCTAGAATCCACTTCAAGACAATGGTACTTGCGTACCATGCTGTGAATGGTTCTGGCCCTTCCTACATCCAGGACATGGTTAAACTGTACACCCCAGCACGTGCACTCCGCTCTGCATCAGCCAAACAGCTCGCTGCACCCGCACTGCGAGGGGGACCCAAGTTCCCATCAGCAAAAACACGTGGGTTTGCTATCCTGGCTCCAAAATGGTGGAATGAACTCCCCATTGAAATCAGGACAGCAGAAAGCTTACACATCTTCCGGGGGGGACTGAAAACTCATCTCTTTCGACTCCACTTCGAGCGATAGAATTACTTACAAAGAATTACTAGTAAAGCACTCATATACTAATAAAGCACTTATATACTAATAAAGGACTGGCTTATCTAAAGCCAGTTGAGTAGCACTTGAAATGTTTGGCTCTATGAAACCTGATGTACTTATATGATTCTATTTTCTTCAAGTTTGTATCTTCTTGGTCGAATGCACTTATTGTAAGTCGCTTAGGATAAAAGTGTCAGCTAAATGCAATGTAATGTAATGTATACACTGAAGAATGGTTGCTGATAATGATAAAAACAAATACATCCCTTTTTGCATAACTTTATACAATACCAAATCAATTAAAGGAATATTTCAACATTTTGGGAAATAGACGTGTTTGCTTTTGTCACAGCACTTATCCACTACATTTGAAGTGTTAAAACAACACAGGGGTTATGTGGAGGACTTTTTCCTGGCATGTAGCAGTCATTTCCCATAGAAAGGAATACGTGTATTTCCTATGTGGGCTATTCTTATCTATCTAGCCATCTACCGGCCCTGTATTAATATTGATTTCTGTGAAAATAGCGATAATGGACTTTCTCCTCGATCTATGTTATCCTCTGTCAAGGACATTTCCCACAGGCTGGTTAGCATCAGTGTAGCTCATTTTACCAACAAGTCTTCTGCATGCAAACAGTGTAATTAGCCAGTGTTGAAAGAAGTGACAGCCTGCAGCGTAGTGAAAAAAGCTATTCTCATTCTAGCTGCATTATTTACAGCTCAGTCCTATCATGCAGATGTTCTCTTACTCAGGGCCGTAAACTCTGGCTGTCGTCAGATGCTCTTTCCCATAAAGTTTTACAATTCCACTACTGTACTTACATGACTAAAGTTATTATCCAACAGACACAAAATAGCTAGCCATAAAATACTTTTTATTAGAGAAAATGTGCGTTTTATATTATGTTGTTAAAATGCCATTTTATTTGCTTGATGTTTTCATTGTTGCATTTTTGCTTTTGGTTCCTTGTCATGACAACACTTTTGAACAAGTAGCCACTGAATTTAAAATTGTAAATTGTTTAAAGATATTATTACAACTGTGTCATAGATATAAGACCTGAAATTAGAACATACTGTTGTATATTTATTTATTTGTAAAACGTATTGCTTGATTCCTCAACAAAATTAAGCTTGTAATTTACTACTACTTGGACACAGTTTAACTTGAACACAGCCTTCGGCCAATTAGTGAATAAACAAAAACAGGGCTGGCTTGTGTCTTTTGATTCCCATTTCAATGGTTTGACCCATTGACCCTATTCAAGCCCACAAAGTCATTTCACAAGGTAAGGTGAAAGCACTCTTGCTGTTTTCCTCCCTAGATCGACCTACAAGCTCTGCACAGTGAAAAATATCAAGTTACACGCCACAAGTTTAAAGAAATCTGGACACACCAACTTTACAGAGTCACAGAGGCCCTCAAAAACCACTTTGTTTGTTGTCAATTATGGAGTTATTTTCTGTAAATCAATCTGTTGACTTTGAGTGAAGATACACTGCCACTGCCTGTTGTCTGTTTGCCCTCTAAAATAAATACATGTTTACTTCTGAAGAAACAGTTGTACATTCAAGGTGTAGAGGTTATATGATCATTCACATCAACTTAAACATCAGACACACTGCTAACAAAGTTAAGAAAGAACGCGGACAAGGCAGCTGACAGAATTCTTGATGTTAATTTTCACTTCAAGCAAACAAGGAAACATCACAGTGCAGCGTCTCTTTACAAACAGAGACATCTCAGTTCTGTTCCACACAACCCAGGAGGGTCCAATCAGTCACAGACGGAAAGAGCAAATCATGATTAAAAGGCATTTTTTTTCAATTTGAAAGTCTGTCTCAGTGCTCCTAAAAAGATCAGATAAATCATTTCCAAAGAGAAAATGGTGAAACTGTAGAATCTCTACTTACTACTTAAATCTATGTAATCCTTTAGTCAATTGGCTTTCAATTTATATTAAATTGATTGCCTTTGTAAATAAGTCTTTACTAAGTAATGTCAGTCAGGCTAAGAGAGCTGTGTTTTGGTGCTCTAATTGGATGTGGTATGATGTGTGCCTTTTGCGTGCATTTTTAAACGTGTAGCCACACCCACCGTGGTCCTGTACATGACTGCAGCAAGAAGAAAAGTTAAACCTCTGGGGGTCAGCAAAGAGAGGCGTCCCAGTTTTTGTGAAGTTACTTTTGAAGTCATCTGAACTGTGGATAAACATATTCTGGCTCTTGGTTTGAAGGGGGCAGTTTAACCTTCTGGCATAGAGTGAATAGATGAATACCATCCTAATGTTTGTACAGTAAACATGAAGATAAGTGTTGTCAATGGATGTAAAAAAACTTGTGATTTGTTTAAAATGCAAGAATTAACTGTGTTATTAATATTATGCAGGAAGATAAAACAAATGCATCTGTGGTGTGGTACTAAACAAATCATGACAAGCTGTTAAGATATAGTATGGTTGACAGCCTCAGTAATTATGTTTAGCTTAGCATGGAGACAAAGCACAGGTCCACAGATTAAAACAGAAATGCGTTGTGAGGTTACTGAGTTTGTTGGCATTTTAGGTGCTTGTAAGTCGATTTTTCTTATTTTATTTTAGCTTTGAACAGAGCCAGGCAATCTGTGACTCCAGCTTCATTTTGGTACAGGAAGCTAAGGTTACGGATGAGGCCAGGCTTTGAACTTCCCCCATCAGAGGCTACGCTGCAGGACCTGCTGAGCGACGTTGACTGGGATACGTCCCACTCACCTCTGACAACATCAGTGAGTCTGTGGAAGTATTGCCAATAGTAGTAAATCTAAACTATAATAACTATGTTGATTCAGTCATTTGCTAACCAGAAGTTGGTTCTTGGAGGACTTGCTGATAGAGATATGTAAAAAATGAATAGCATCTTTCCTACAGGCTGAGTAGTCAAAGTATCGAGGCGAATATTTTTCTAACTCTAGGTCCTCGAAGCAATGAGTCATACTGTACCTATTTTTTTACTTCTGGTAGACAACTCCATGTTTTTTTATCCACCATGGTGGCCATAGTGTTTTTTTGGCTGAAGGAGTATAAATAAAAGACTATCCTGGATAGGGAATCATTTCCATATGTCTCTATCCACACTGATTAATCAGGTTGATGTAGATAGTGTGCGCTCTGGCTGGCGCCCCTGTTGTTTGCTATCAAAACTTTAGCCCACATGGATCCATTTAAAGGCCACTCTTTTTCCCTGCAGAGCTTAATGCTCTATTTAAACTTTTAACAGGCGACTCTCTGGATACGAAACAGCTTGTCAATCAGATCGTATTCCTACCAGAAGGGCCAACAGTCGATGACAGCAAGAAATAAAAGTCAAAGATTTATTGATCGTTACGGTGTGTCCTCAATGCAGTTCAAGGTCTTGTTGCTTCTTGTAGGCTTCAAGTTAAGATGTCTTTTTCACTTTTAGTTTATATGTTTGTATGTTTCTGTTGATGGTTTCCACATGTAAAACCCATTTACATGATGGCTAGATCAGTGGGGAGGAAGAGAAGCCTGATATTTCCGCCCTTTAGTTGGCTATGTCTTTCCAATAGAAACCCTTATCCAACAAACACACACAAACCTGGATACAGGACACACACACAGCATCAGTGTCACCAGCAGATGGGGGGCTGAGCAGCTTCATTAATCCTACTCCAGAAGGATCAGATAATTATACACGTTAATTGGAGTTTAAAGACTTTAATAAGTAAAATGCCACAATTGGTCTCCCGCAATTCATGTACTCATCTTACACAGTGAATGAAACCACGCAGAGACTGTGGCCTGAAGATCAGTTCCTCTTTACCAGTGGAGCATGAGAGGATTTTGTTTGTGTATTGTATTTTATTGCTATTGAAACTGTTAATGTTCCACGCACTAAAAGGACATTAATGAGATTAAACAGGATTTAATTGGATTTATTCAAGTGCTTATTGTTGCTGTTGTATGCAGAGGCTCATAGTCTGGCCTGGCAGTGCTTTCTACCAACCAGGGCATTGTAATCTTCCATAATAATGAGTAAAAAAAAGAAGGATTTGCAACGGGTCAAATACAACGAATCAAATTAATAGCAAAGTTAATAGGAAACCAGAAAACACCAAAACCTCATTAAACTTCCTCCCTGCAGGCAAATGTTGTAAAAAAAAAATGTTATGCTCTATGTGTCAGCCAGCTACTTCCACCGCTGTATTGGCATGAGACCTTGAGAGACCTCAATTCTGCTTTCTGGAAATACCACAGCTACTCTCCCTATAACTCTATTAACTGGAACATACCTTGAACAACAACAGCAAAGCAAACAAGTATACAATTGCAGGACAGGGGTTACATGGTAGGCCTATGTGCAAAATGAAGTGAGTGGATACAAAGTTAACAATAATATAAATATCTACCAAGTGTGCATGGGCGCTGACAAACAAACATCACGTTCAGATCTTTAAAAGTGTACTTCTGATATTTTGTGCATGCGTCCATCTCTGTTCTCATACAAGTGATTGATGGTGTTGTAACTTGAGGAGACATATAACCAGACAGTGAAGAATACGGACTCACATGCCTGTCATTTTGCTCGTCTTCACTTATTACTCATGTTTACACACTGAAGAATTGCTCAAGCAACCATGTCTCCTAAAAATAACGTTCCCATATTAAAACTGCATTCTATATCACGTCCTTGTTTCCATACATGCAGTCTTACGCAGGGTTTGAGTTCAAACGTATCATTGATAAGTCAAGAACAACATCATTCTGAAAAAAAAACGTTTCTTCTAAGTGATGTGATAATGTAGTTTTCCTGCAATTTTTATTATAGGAATAGACTAGACTTATCGTTCTCTTTCAACTCTTTTTAAATAAAGAAAATCTATCTAATAATTAGATTCCCATATTTAGAAATGGCTGAACTGTTTTTTATTCTAAACAAAGATAAGACACTGAATGCAATAAAGTCATAAATACATACTAATGTGAATGTGGCCTTCTGCCTCGCTCAATTTCTGTCACAGTCCATGTATTTAAAGGGCATTGAAAGGGCCTGATTTTACATCTCATAATACCAGCTTGAACTGTGGGTTTTCTCCGGAAGTTTTTCCTTGTACGATGTGAGGGTCTAAGGACAGAGGGTGTCGTATTGTCATACTGATATTCTGTACAAACTGTGAAGTCCACTGAGACAAATGTAACATTTGTGATATTGGGCTATATAAATAAACATTGATTGATTGATTGATTGATTGATTGATTGATTGAAAAAGGTCAAATGTCACTTGTTTTGCATCAATTTTGATACAGGGTACTTATTATATGTTATAGTTTGAATTCCTAAAGNAGCTCATCTGTGCCTCACCTCACCCCACAGTAACTGGCTTGAGCGCGCTCACAAAATAAGTGCCCGCGCTAAATTAGTGCCCGTGGTCCAGCAAGTTACAGTAACTTGCTGGACCACGGGCACTAATTTAGCGCGGGCACTTATTTTGTGAGCGCGCTCAAGCCAGTTACTGTGGGGTGAGGTGAGGCACAGATGAGCTCTGCCTCACCTCAGAATGTGTCAACCCACAGAAACTGGCTGGAAAGCGGGCCCTAAGCGCATGCCTGTTACCTTCTCACTGTAGGTCACCAATGTAATGTTTGTAGATCCCTTTATTAAATGTATCCTCGCCATCCATAGTCTCTAAATAACTTATTTAATGTATATATGATATTTAGGCTCGCTGGTCTCATCATATAACGGCAATGAAAAAAGCAGCAGGAGAGGCAGCCATAACCTCTGCCGCACTGAAGGGGGCGCACGTGAGCCTACAGGTTCTTGTTGCTACTGTTATTCTACGCAGAGACGGTAGACACAAACAACAAACTAGACTTTTGAAACTACAGGAAGATAAGGAGGACTTTTACAAAAAACTAATAGAGATTGTTGTCCAGAAGGAGAGCATGGACTTAATCTTCAAGTCAAGGTAAGACCGCAATTTTAATGAAAATGGGATCTTACAAAGAAAGAACAATCCAATATTTTGATTTTGGGTATCCTTTTGTTGAACGGTCGGTTTAAAATGAATTGAAGCATCAGACTAAAAAAGCTTTTGAAAATAACCGAATATTTTGATTAAGGTCAAAATATAATATTTGTAAATCTGACTCTGAAAGAGTCAGTGCCTCAATAGCCATGAACCTCACCGCACGTCACTGCTGCTGAGCATGTACGCCTAGCCTGCTAGCCTTTTGCATTATGTTTGAATGGTGTGTTGTTGTATCTGCAAACCACTGGGTTTGTTGTGCTTTTGAAGTGCATCATCATGGTCATCAAGTGGATTTGTCTTGCAATTATTTAAAAACAGTTAATCAAATTTTTTTTTTACGAATGTAATAATATTGACTTTGTCACACATTTTTACACCGTTTACAATATGTTTTCAAGGCACTTGGCTTGTGTAGACTGTTCAGTAACATTTGTATTTATGTATAGGCCTACTATAATTTGTGTAACATCTTTAACTTAAAATGTGTCTCAAACACTTTTATGAAGTCATTAGGCTGTGCTTACCTACAGATTTACGGCAGCATGACATTGTCCATTACATGTTGACAGTTTCTTTTCAATCAAGATTTGAAAAACAGTAACCTCTACAGTTGATATTGGAGACTCGTTAAAAGCTATCAATTTATACAAAATGTACAAAAATGTATCCCCTCAGCAGCAACACAATGGATTAAAAGTGGGTTCACTCAGTAAGTTATATCTAATGTTACCAGCAGATGGTAGTATTTGTCTTTCCCATTCATTGGGGAACCAGTACATATCCTATACTGCCACTTTCAGATCAGGCTTTGAAGCAGGCAACTCCACATGAGAGATTGATGCTCACTCACATGTGACATTTAAAAGAGAAAGAGCAGGCCTGATGTAGGAACTTGGGTTCCTCTGATGCATATCAGTAGTAGATACTGCCCATACACTAACTGACAACAATAAAAAAGTAATGTTTTTGAGAAATTTGTGATTTCTTTACCATTTAAATGCTCTTTTGATGACATACTATAAACAAGTAGATGGAACATTAGCAGTTGTCCACTTTTTGTATTATATTGGATAATGCAATGCCCGTCCAAAAGAAAGGAAAAGCAAATCTGTAAGAGGCTTCCATTGGATAATTACTGCAATGTTTAATATGTTTCAGCTGGCAAGAAGTTATTTTACCCTAGGTGATGCGGTGAGTAGCTTCTAATTTCTTTAAACAATCATGTCGGAACTCGGAAGACATATCCTTTGGTCGTGGAAATGATGTTAATCAGTTTCAGAAGGTTCAAATGATAGGCCTGCATCAAGCAAAGAAAACAAGGAGATTACTGAAACTACTAAAAGTTTAAGAACCGTCCAACGCATTATTAAAACCAAATCAATGAATCTTGATTTACCCTGTTCCAGAGTGATGGGCGCATCAGGGTAAGAATAGAGGCGGATGAAGTGATGCACCCAACATGCCTAGTGCCTACCGTGCAAGCCTGTGGGGGCAGTGGTATGATCTGGGGTTTCTGCAGTTGGTCAGGTTATGTTCCCAAAGAATGAGGTCAGCTGACTACCTGAATATACTGAATGACCAGGTCTTTCCATCAATGGAGTTGTTCTTCCCTGATGGCACGGACATATTCCAAGATGACAATGCCAGGATTAATTTGGCTCACATTGTGAATGACTGGTTTAGGGAGACATCTTTTTCACACATGGATTGGCCACCACAGAGTCCAGACCTCAGCCCCATTGAGAATCTTTGGAATGTGCTGGAGAAGACTTTGCGCAGCAGTGCGACTCTCCCATAATCAATACAAGATCTTGGCGTAAAATGAATGCAACTTTGCCTAGAAATGCATGTTGTGACATTGCAGCAGGTTATCGAAACAATGCCACAGCAACTGCGTGCCTTCCTCAAAGCTAAAGGCGGTCCAAATAAATATTAGTGTGCAACTTTTATTTTGGATGGCAGTGTAGTATTAACTACTTTATCACCTTCTTGGACTTCAACTGTCCTGTAGCAACCAAACAATAGAAAAGCCCAACCAAAGAGAATGGGAACATATCGTAATTAACAGCAAGTCTGCCACTTTTGGAGCCTCAGGGCCATCTGTTGACTGTCTACTGTGTTACAAACAACAGCTGAACTAACACAAAACACTAAACAGTAAATAAGATTCAAAACAAAAGGTTGTAATATGTTATACTCAAGATATAACTGAGATATCACAGACACAATTGGATTTTCATTTTTATTTAACGTATTGCATCATGAAACAAGTTCAAACTTTATATTCTTAATACTAAAAACTAAAAGTAACACATTTTATTGGTGAGAAGAACATCAGACCTCATCTCAAAGGATGTACAAAACACAAATAGGAAATCACATGCATTCCACAGAAGTGTCACTTACGATGCTATTAATATTCCACAGGAATTAACAAGAGGGAGTTCATAAAGAACTACATAGATATGTTTGCATAGTGCACACATACTTTAACGAAATACCTTACATATGTTTAGTAATTCATCTTTTTTTTTAAAGACTATAACTCATATTTTCACAAGAAAAGAACATAGCATCCACCAGAAAGAAGCAGAGAGCTCTGGGAATTATACCAATAGCTGACAGTTAATGCTCAATGATACACAGTACATCTCTTCCAACCACTGTCCTGCAGTGCAGTTGACTCACATCAGCCCATTTCAGCATCAAGGTTGAGCTCATTCCATTAATCCTCAGACTTGTAAATAAGTGCAGTTCATCCCTGACCTATGTCGCCTTGAGCTCTCGGATATATAACAGCAGAGCAATATGTATAAAAAGGTTAAATCATCAATTGCCTTTGACTAAAGTTCAGCCACATAATTGGCAGGCTGTGGTCCGGGGCTAGCCATATTCCGCAGTAGGGGGCCCGGTCACCAGTTTACTGTAACCCGACAAGGCCCCTAGGTCAATGTACAAGGAGCCCTTCCTCCTCGTGTGGCCAGAGTCCTCGGAGTAAAGAGAAGAATCTGCAGAAAAGTGAAAAGAGTACATGTTTCAATATGGCAAGTATCTTAGTACTGCGACCAAATTAACCTCAACATGTAGGTGCTTACCCTGTGTGGTGTCATGGTGCTGGCACTGCTGGCGTAGCATGGTGTGGTTGGCCTCCTCCATGGCTGAGTCAAGGCTCCAGCAGCGAGGCTGATCCTCTCTGGGGGGGTTGATGGCCTCGTCTTTCAGAAGCTCTGACGCAGAGCTGCGCAGAGCAGGGTTCCTTTCCAGGGCCCGCTCAAGAAAGGATCGCATGGCCAGGCTGCAGTCCTCCGCTATGTCCTCCATAGGCGGGGCTTGCTTGTGGATCTGTTCAAAGAGATATGCAAAAACGGCATTAGAACACTGCCAAGGGCCACATAATTCCTCCAGCAGCTGCCACCTATTTTCTTGACATTGTGAGTAGCAACTTGTAAAACACATTTAGTTGTAGTAAAAAGGAACAACGATAAGAAGGACATCTCAGACTGTAGCAGCAACTGTACCACGTAACATTACTTCTCCATGACAGTAGTTTCATAAGGGAAGTGAGAAAATCAAAAGAGCTGATAATCATTTCAAAAACAGAAATGGGACTTCTTTAAAGCAAAGAACCCATGTAATGGAAAACCTTTAAAAGAAACAGAAGTAGTGACTAACTAAATGGGCGAAAAGTCACACACTGCAACTAGTCACATTAAGCCTTTCTTATCTTTTTAAAAATCTAGGCTGTGGAAGGTCTGAACAAGGTCACGGAAAAGAGCGTCACTTTTTCAAATGTTGCAAGATTCAAGATAGACAGTAAAGCATGTAAGTGTGATGCGGTTTGATAGCTATTTTACTGGCTTTGAGTAGGTGTCAGGCTTATTGCTAAAACCCAAACTCTCTGACGGATCCAAGCTGAGCTCCACAACTTGATTTGTTGTCATAAAAAACTTTGTAGTTCTGTGATTATACGGTTGAATCTTCGAAAGATATAAACTTTTTCCTCAAATTACTGTCATAGTTGTAATAGTTCAGGCACTATAACTGGCTGCACTAGGGCTGGGCAATAGTAGCATATGAACTGAAATTAGCATGCTAACCAGCTAGTTCAATCAGTCTAAACTACTGAACGTTTTTGCAAACGACGTGTATATCATAATACATTTAACTATTGTTTTATCACACAGGCATAGGCTTTACCAAGCTTTCTAAAAATCTAGCTGTTGTTTACTATTAAACAAAAAGATCAACCATCCAAATTGGTGGCGCTAGAGATCACTTAAGTCAAATAGCTTTAACCTCTGAAAACAATAAATGTTTGTGATGTTTTGGCCGTCATCCAATAGCAACACCCTGATCCAAGTGTGGCTTTTAAAAAATGTGCAGTACTTACAATGTAGAGGTAGGATGGGTAGGCGGTGCGAGGGTATCTCAAGACCCATGGAGGGCTGCCAGTCTGCATGTGAATGATGGTGGTGCCCAAGCTGTAGATGTCTGTCTTGGTGTTATGTCCTCGACATAGAACCACTTCTGGACTCATATACATCTAAAAAATATGACATAACATTTATTAGATTTAATACCACTGCAGAGGATAACAGTGAGAAAAGGTATGACGGTATTTTCTCTTTTATTGGTTTCCAATTCAAATTAAAAAAAATCAATCACGTTTTATTTATGGCCTAATACCACAAATGACACATAGGCTTAAGGGGGCTTTACAATATGTACAGCATAGGGAACCCTCTGTAGGGACTATGTATCAGTGCTAAACAAAACAGGAAACTACCTATTGCAGTCAAATGTTTTTTTCTTTAAAAAAACAAACAAGATAACCTTTAGACCCACGCTGTGTGTGACCAGCTAATGGCAGTGCAGAAGCGTGTTGGCCTTTGGAGAGTGAAAAGTAAACACACTATCACAGTTCATCTCTGGAAATTCCAGCCTGCTTTCCCATGTTAAAGTAAGCCTGAGCAGCCCAGTGTTGTTTGGTAGCTCTGTCTCTTATTATTACTGCTGGGTGTCTGCCCTGAGACTTTCCACAAGCCAAGCCTTGAGAGGCCTAGGGTGCATGTGCAAACACCCATATAGACAAACACACACACAGGTCAAAACATGGGAAAGCCAGGAAAATACATGAAGTGAGAAAAAGCATGTGAGCAATCTCTTGGATTAATCTTAAAATGTCCAAAGTGCTGATTACATCTGTAATGAGAACCCTCGGCATGAGCAGACTATTATTAACATCAGTGAGGTCGATGAGTGCGCTGACTGCTCTGCAACAACTTGCCTATCATTTGCTTTCAATCATTTTGAAAAAGACAGACACAAGTATGAAGACTGAGAGTCAAAAAGAGCGCTGCCTTTTCCAGTAAAAACCCACACTAAGGGTTAGATAGAAATAGAAGTAATGATTGGACCAAGCATTTGCAAAGAACAAAATACATTATGGCTTGAAGTAATTAGTATGGGCTTACAGTTGCAGCCTTTAGGACTTAAGTTCTTACCTCAGTTCCTCTCAGGTCTCTGGGAATGTATATATCCTCTGTCATTTGCACCGTCAAGCCAAAGTCCACCAACACTGCCTTGTCTGACATCAGGACAATGTTACTGGCTGAATAAAACAGACAAAATAATAGAAATGAGACACAGCATTTTCATTGTTTATGCTTTGCTGTGCAGGTTGGCATATGAGATAATAATTAGGCACTTACAGGGAATTTAACTGGGAAAAGACCAGTGAAGTCAAGCATGGAACGTGTGTTTAGCAAAGTCTTTGATGAAAAGTATCATCATTAGACATCTCTAAGGTATAATTACATATTTTAATCTCAGGCAGGAAGCACTAAAAACCGCAGCTAGGCAGAGGGCTAGTCTGGTCGTTGTCATGAGTCACTTGCCTCTCTGGACCCTACATTTAACACTGAGCAAGCATTAGAAGCAGGCTGGAATTTCCCAACTATGAGGTTGACAGCCAGCTCTGGAGAATGCTTTGATCCCTGCAGCGCCATGTAATTCAACTAACGTGAAACTACCTCACATCCTACCTCTGCTGAGCCCCACCCACTGATATTAGAATGTTTTTTGTAATCTAGATCATTAGCTACCAGACAGTGTGACATGGCTACACTTCCTCAAAATGTGTCAGTCAAATTCTATGAGTAGGAAACTCTATACTAAAATATACTAAATATAAATATATATAAATATACTAAATACTATGTCTATTATAGTGTGGAAGAATGTCTGTGTCGGATATGTGTGGTTTTGCACTTCTGTTCCTCTAGTATTATTCACAAGAAATGTATCCGTCTGTGGCTTGACTTTGACGTAGGGTGCGTAAAAACTGACATTACATTATTTGCAGAATGATGTGCACAAGCTTACTGCAACTCAATAACACCCGATAAGTGAAAAACACGTTTTTTGCTCTTACGTTTGATGTCGTGGTGGATGACGTTGTGTGAGTGCAGGTACTCCAGGCCCCGCAGGACTTGCTTGGTCACCCAGATGATCTCAAACTCCCTCATGGGCCCACAGCTGTCAAGTTTTTCCAGGACCGAGCCCCCCTCTCCGGCCTCCATGAACAGGTGGACACTTTGGTCCCAGAGCACAGCGCCGTAGAGCTCAGCAATGTTCTCGTGGCGAAACCTGGCCTGGAACTCCACATCGGCTGCTTTGAAGTGCTCCATAGGGATCTGTGAAGATAATAATGTAAATATGTAATGCATCATAACAGGTCTGTCTTCTAACATGCAGGAAATCTATTGTAACTCAGACACCAAACATAATAACTGCTGCCAGTAAGCTGTCACTGTGTGTTTAACAAGGTGTACAACACACTGTGTCCACATAGCATCCTCATGATAACACCAGACTGTATGACACAACTCCTTTCTTATATGTCAATATTTTCCATGTAAACACGCTGTTCACCCCCTCAGGTTAATAATGCAGGGTCAGAAAGATTGTAAAAGAGTGGAATGTCTTTTGAAAGCTCTGCTGGGAAATTAGGAGTTACATCACAGCATGCTGATTTATCTCTTTCATTATGAATATGACAAAAATATCCTGAGAAGCAGTGGAATCTGTTCAATTTCCATTCTTGCATTAATCTTGGTCCATTTTGTAAGTTTAGTTTGTTACAAAAAAAATGGTTCTTCTTTTACTAGCTATGTTCCTCTTTTACTTCAAGGGAAAATAAGCAAATGTCATACTGACATTAACATTCTTTGTACAAACACAGGGGTAGATGCTTGGTAAGCAGAGATGACTTGGCAAAAGAAATATTTGGCAACTATTGTAAGACTTTCGAGAAGTCAGGGCAGGCTGAATTCCAGCTGTTGCGCAGCAGGCCTCACCAGTTTGCAAGCCATTCTCTTCCTGGTGTTGGTGTCCTGAGCCAAGTGGACTTTCCCAAATGATCCCTTAGGCACAAGGCTAGTGCCATGATTCTTGTAGGTCAGCTTCCATGGAAAGAGGAGCACGTCTATGTTGATCTGGTAGCGGCCTTTTTTAACAGCCATGTCCTTCTGCAAGGTCAATTAAGGAACAGTTATAGAATGTCCATGCACACAAATGCTCATTGTTGTTATCAAATAAGCACAGTCAAAAGACAAAATAAGTCTTCTTACCTTGTTCAGTAGGACTCCAATCTCCGCAGGTAGATGCTGCATGGCTGCTGTCTGCATGTTGGACAGCAGGTTGACAAAAGACAAGAGGTCTGTCACTGTCCCGTACCGAACACCACCAACCCCATCATCATAGTCCTTCTGCTGACTCCCCGAGACCCCCGTCTCCTCATTTTCGTCCATCTCCTCCTGGGAGAGACTTTCCTCTTCCAACGACAAGCCTCCTTCCTCCCCGTCTTCTTCAAGCTGATAAAGAGTCTCTGCAGCGTTGATGATGTCTTCTAAATTCATGTGAGCCAACAACAATTCTAATCCATTGTCATATTTATAATCCATCTTGATGCTTGACTTGTGCTGCTCACCCTAAAAATGAAACATCAGGAGGTCAGCTGGCAGGAGGATCACAGTGGGGAGGGGCTAACTAGGCTGTGAAGGGAGTTTCACAGTAGGCTACAGATGGGAAGCCCCCCCCAGCCAAACTGGCAACTTATTTTATATCTATATAACACAGGCTGCTAAGAAAATGTTGTGTCAAACAGAAAAACATGAATAATTGTTAAGCTGTGAATAAGAACCCAACTCATTCTACATGCAAATCACACACATTTTATCTGCAAAATATTTGTTGAGAGTCATTCCATTTCTATAAAAGCTCAAATTTAAAGAAATAGCCCAAGCGACGAAGTTACTTATATGTGACGTAATGAAAAAATGTAGTCAGGATATCTGCCTAAAGAAAAGTATCGTATTTATGTTGTATATTACAGCCAATCTGTAAAGTTAGCTGCTATTTGGTAACCAAACCACTTGTTATTGATAACGCCAGAGATATGGAAAACTTACCGTAATAATCTTTGAAACGGAAGCTTTAAGTGCCGCTCCTCTCTTCATCGTCTCGAGCGTCTGACTGACTGGAAGGGGACGGACGGTGTTAAGAAGGAAGTAAACAGAGGAACAGCAGTCGTCCGGTGCGTAGGAGGGCGCTGGGAGGAGGTATTCGCTGAATGTCATTTGCCAGAGCATTACTCTCTGTAGGTTTCGTTTTCCCTTTCTTTTGTTTTCTCATACGAAAAACAAATTTCATGTGGCTTGAATGCTGAAACAGGGCATCACCTTCTACAGAAATGTTGGGTGTTTTCCTGTGGGAAAAAATCTTTTGTTGCTTTATGTAAAACTTTGAATACATCCTAACAGCAATATAACACTCGAACGATTAAATGCATTAGTCATAACTTCATTAAAACAAATTAAATGTATTAATATAAAATGATATAGCTTACTACAGTGTAATTATGACAAATCAAAAATACATGTATTACTCAGACATATTTTAAACGTCACAATGTGTGCGATTTTGGTACCTCTCTGTTGCCGTAGACAAAACCATGCGCATGCGCATTTCCCCTTCTTTTGGATCAGCAATGGCGTCCTCCTTCACGGTGTGCAGGTTACATACGATAGGAAGAGGCAGCCTGGCGAAGTGCCTACAGAAGGTCGATACATTTCTTCACAGGAATATTGGAACAAACGTTGTTGCTGTGCAAGGTGAAACACGAATTATTAACACAGGCTGTCAAACAAACCAAGTTAGCCTACGTGAAAGCCCTGTCTCCCGTGTAGTGACTTCATTTAGACATTTGTATTTTTTAAGTTGTCTTTGCTATGGTCTCAAACTCGTAATTGTTTTAATTGAAATGAACAACTGATGGAATCATTAGGGTCTCGGCTGAATTCGGGATGTCGTTTGTCCACCAAAGTGTCTTAGTGAAGTAAAGTCACCTCTCTGTCAGGTGATTCTAGCTTTCATTTCATATACGACCATATTATAGATGCTGCTTTGTGGATGATTTATATGCCGAATTGAAGAGTTTTTTTCAATATGTAACAAGACCTGATGTGTGATTTGTGGCTTCCTTAAATATTCAAATACCACATACTGTACAATTGTCATTTTTTAAAATTAAGTTTGGCGCTGCGATCTGTTGCCATTGAAGTCCACACTTAGACAAAAAAGTGCAAGTATTTACCAGATAATGCTGCAAAGTCCTTCTGACAACAATGACAATAATTAAGACAACTGAAAATGATTGTTGTGGCTTCATTGTTGAATATTCTGTTTCTCTATTTTTAAGAAGAAAAGAATGGATTCAAATCTTTGTATGCTGTCCAGGCAGAGAGACAAGAACAGGCAGAGAAATCTGTCCTCATCAGCTGCCACTCAAGAACCAATGAGCAAAAGTTCCTCAAGTATATAGCAAATTACGGAGATATCCAGAAATACTTCTTTTATGAAAGCTATGTAAGTGAATCACTAATCCCCTCTTATAAATTAACATTGTTTTCCAGCATACATGACCAATTTACTGTTATTTTTCATTTGAAACATGACATTGTTTGTATTGGTGTTCTTCTATAGGGAATGTATGCCGTGGTAGAATTTGCCAACCAGGAAAGTGTTGCCTCATTGCTAGAAGGGACGGCCATCCCTAGCATCAGCCATGAATCCCTGGTGCCTTTTAAATCAAGACTGCTGTCAATGAGGAACCTCGACGCAGTGGATTTACCGAACCAGTCATCCGGAAAAAAGCGCCAAGCACAAACAAGCATTCCCATCAACGAGCTCATACAGAGACTGTCCAAAGAAGAAAGTGTAAGTTGTTCGGTTATCACTCCCAGATTTACAGTTTGGAATAATCCAGTGATTCAACTTTAAAGACATATACATTTGTGAATCAATTTGAATGGAAGTCATGTATATGCATTAAGGATTATTCTAACCATAGCCTGTGATTTTATTTCCTCTCAGATAGACCAACAGATAACCTCCCTGACAGAAGCTTATCAGCTAACAGAGGAGAACTGCCGACTGCGCTTCCTCGTCTGCTCTCTGCTCAAGGACATTGCAGCTGCTTTTTTCCCAGAATGCACCATCATGCCATTTGGTTCGTCAGTGAATGGCTTTGGAAAGCTGGGCTGTGACCTGGACATGTTTCTGGACCTGGATGGCATCAGTGGGAAAAATGCAACAATGGTAATAATGGGAGTTTGGGTGTCGGCCTTTAGAAAGACGCCTATAGAGTGCATGAAGTCCAAAGCCACCAGCTGTATATTACAATATTACATTTATTTTGCCCGACATACACATTTTAGTTTACAACATTTTTAACTTGTTAAAACCTGGTTATACAATCTTGAATAACGACAAAGACATATGTAAGCTGACAACACATGTAAGTATTTTAGTACCTACTAATACTGATATAGTGCATATTGAGCCAGAGAAGTCAAAGCACCTCTTTCTACTTCAAACAGATAGGCCTTTATAAAAAAAGTGAAACTGCTACCACAATCATTTGCCAGTTTTGAGAGAGCTGAGTTCTGCGGAGTGAAACTGAAGACAGTTGTGAATGGCAAAGACCAAAAAGGAAACCAACCAGCAAACTCAGCATGTCTGCATAAATCTTTTCTTGGAAAATTAAACTATGATACTAAATGAATGTGTTCCTAGTAAAGGATATACAAAAGTTCAGTTAATGATGCTTGGAATTCCTAAATTATATTACATTAGTAGAACTATATGTATGAAAAGTATCATCATTTGGAATTATATGCTATTTTATGAGGAACTTGCTTGAAAAAATCTGGGTTGTTTAACTTTTAGGTAATTGATTATTTTAATAATAGAATGGGAGTGATGAAACCCTCTTTTAATGGTCACACATGCAGAGCACACACAGTGAAATTTGTTCTCTGCTTTTAACCCATCCTAGTACCAGGAGTCTAGGGTTGCGTTCCAATAGTCCATTTAGCTTAGGAACCTTCCTAACCAAGTGAAATGACCCGGAAGTACGTCAGTGGCAGCCATGTTAAGTGCCGTTCCAATTCTCCAAATGAAAGGAAAGGAGGTTTCAAACTTCCTTTATAACCTCCTTTAGCTTAGGAACCACTGGACCTCCCTTACCGAAAGGAGAGGAGAAAATTCTGCCCCACAATGCCTTGCAGCCGCAGCATTTGCGTCACACAACAGTCGGCCGTTCACGGAAACCGATTATGACGGAGAAATTATATCATGAAAGTTACGGTGCTTATTAAGCAATTTAAAACGTATGTGGTAACTTGCCAAAGTGCTTTGTTTTGAACGTTCATCAGTATTATAATCAAAAAGAGAAATATGAACATTAGTTTTTACTGAAATGATCAAGTAAAGTCAACATTTCACTGATTTGATGATTTCAACATTTTAACATTTGTATTGATTTTAAGATATTTTCATACAATCATAAGTATTGGGATCATTTGTATTAATGTGGACCGGAGGGAGAGGGTGACAAGCATACATTTTATTTTCCTTTTTTATTTCAATTCCAACTTTGGTCATGAAGAATATGTTTCTCTGTTGTCCACGTTCATAAAGCATAAAACAACAGCATCAGAGCACGGTGAAGAGTCTCTAGATGAGTTTGCAGTAGTCCCTCGTTCTTATTAAACATCCATGTTGAAGTCCGCTGTATAGAACACTGTAGTTTCCATAGTTTCACCACAGCAGCAGACGCACACAATGACGTCCGCTGGCGCATCATAAACACGTCAGATAGTGAAAGTGCATTCGGATTCTCTAAAGTACCGCAGTCTCTTCTCCTAAGTCCTTTTGAATTCTCCTATCCACTATCCCTTAACCCCGTGACGTTTCACTCAGAGGTCAAGGAATAGGAGATAGGGTTAAAATTTAGGAGCTGATTTTTGGATTATCGGAACGCAACCGAGGTTTCAAACTTGCTTTATAACCTCCTTTAGCTTAGGAACCACTGGACCTCCCTTACCGAAAGGAGAGGAGAAAATGCTGCCCCACAATGCCTTGTAGCCGCAGCATTTGCGTCACACAACAGTTGCCTTTCACGGACACAAACGATTATGACGGAGAAATTATATCATGAAAGTTACGATGCTTATTAAGCATTTTAAAACGTATGTGGTAAGTTGCCAAAGTGCTTTGTTTTGAACGTTCATCAGTATTATAATCAAAAAGAGAAATATGAACGTTAGTTTTTACTGAAATGATCAAATAAAGTCAACATTTCACTGAGCTGTGTGGGGTTTGTTCAACTTTTAAAAGATGTTTGAATGGTGATATACACAGTGATAGGTGTTAAAGACTAACGTTTATAATAAATACATTTATATTGATTTTAAGATATTTTCATAGTTCATACAATCATACGTATTGGGATCATTTGTATTAATGTGGACCGGAAGGAGAGGGTGACGAGCATAAGTTTCACTTTCATTTTTTATTTCAATTCCAATTTTGGTCATGAAGAATATGTTTCTCTGTTGTTTCATAAAGCATAAAACAACAGCATCAGAGCACGGTGCAGAGTCTCTAGATGAGTCCCTCGTTCTTATTAAACATCCATGTTGTAGTCCGATGTATAGAAAACTCCGTCATCCGCATATCTAAATGTGAATTCATAACGTCTTGTCATCATAAAAATGTTTCTTCTTTAGGTGTGAGAGCTCGTTAGGAGTAATGTTGTTTGTGTGATACGAGAAAAGAGCAAAAAAATCATTGTGATATTAGGACGATCTTTAGGGGTTAGAATCTTTACATTGTCATTATACTACTGTACAAGAAAATATTGACATGTCCCTTAAGTCGATGGATGGTCTATGATGTGAGTGGGGTGGTGGTGTCAAGTAAGAGAGAGAATATCACCGCGGACACATAGCAATGCCCAATCTGCTGCGTCGGCTGGCGTTCCACCCGTGGCGTGATACGTCTATTGTGATGTTTATGCGAAGATTGTAGAAGCGTTGTCCTGGATGTACGCTTGTGATGTGTTTGGCTTGTTTGTTGTGGTGTGTGGGGGTGCTGTACTGTGGTGGTCGCTCGCTGGTGTGCTGTGGTTGTGTCTGCTTGGTTGTTACTGTCTGTCTTTTGTTCGGTGTGTAGTGTAGTGTTGTGTCATAGTTTTTAGTTGAGCCTTTGTTCTCTGTGCAGACATACCTCCACCTCGCTCACCTTCTTGTAGTTGGTCGCCCAGTTCGCGTCTCGACTGTGGAGTTGTGTTATTGGGTGTGTATCCTTCCTGTTGTGTGAATCTGTCGCTCTGTCCCTTTGTGTGTTCCTAACGCAAGCCTATCAAATTTTTAGTCGAGGATTTAATATTAGGATAGAGGGATAAGGGAAACTTGGAGCTCGACCTTTGCAGTGCCCCAATTCCCTATCACTTATCCTCTTTAAGTTTTGTGATAATCCTCTTCTCTGACGCCATGAAATCTCGTCCCCAAGGTTTCACGCCCAGGCGGCTGTCGGCGGTTCACCGCCTCGCTCAAGCTCTACTAATGTTGTTATTTTTACCTCTTTTTATTTTTTATATTATATCGAATATTTTTTTTTAACTATTCAACTATTTTTTTTAAATATATATTATGAAAAAAAGAATAATACATTATGTATTGCAAACGGGTGCTGTAAAAGTCCCCGCCTGATCGGTAGACATATTACTAGGGGCGTTGTCTCCGAGGGGAAACACTGTTAGGTGATTCGCGTACAGAACACGCCTTTTGACTTTATTTAAGTGATCGTTCCCCGCCCCCGCTAATGGGGCAGACGAATGCTTGCTCTTCGTATGTGAAAGCATGTGAGTCTGCACAAATACTACGCGCGTGATCCTGCAGTGCTGTGGTAGTAGCTCTGTGTTCAGATGTGTTGCCTTGT
>NW_011333192.1:172989-184197 GCF_000735185.1 Notothenia coriiceps | reverse complement strand
AACAAGTAAAACTAGAGCTTCAACATGTGTAACTTAATATTCTAATCAGATGCGTTTCAATAAAAGGCACCCCTGAAGGCCTTGTAGAACTAAGACTGAACCGTGTCTCCTGAGCTTTTTATAGCGTTTCTACAATGTCTTGCAAAAGTTTCTGGCAAATACAGAGGCAATGAAGGTCATGTTGTGCGGCGACGGTAGCGCAAATCTTTAGCCCGGAAGTTTTATTCAGAAAAAGGCGTGTTTTTTAATGTCAAATAAAAAAGGCAAAAAAGGGAGCGGTGTAGACGCTGGGTGAGCCATTGCCCAGGGTCGCTGGTGGTCACATACCTCTTGGTACCCGATATCTCGCTTATAATACCATAAGTGAGGGGACGTACCATTATTGGTGAAGCACTAACGTTTAAATTTATGAACTAGAGCCTGAGGAAACGGTTGAGTCCCACGAGAAAAGATATAAAAAAAGCTGACACTTATGAGTGGGAAGTTACATCGTTTATGACCCCGGTTTGATGATTGACAGGTCACAGAACAATTATGGGGGCTATCTCCCCTTATCCACAATTTAAAGTAAGTCACACAGACTATCTCCACTTTGTGTGGAGCAGCAAGTTCAGCTGACAGAACAAAGTGAAAAACAAACAATGGCATAAAATATTATTAATATGTCGGGTAGTAATAGATTTATTTATTTTCTTCTCAGAGTGTACCAGAATGCATAGTTTATATGTTAGTATTTCAAAAAATCTCCTGGGGGAGAATCCCCCACGACCCCCTCCCTGGGGGTGGGTTTTCAGCATGTTATACAGTTCAGCTTTGATTCCATCATCTCATTAAACCTTATTTAAAAGCATACTTTTGTTCTGTGAAGGGATATAATGGATATTATGCACTGTACTTCACTTTCATTAATATTGCAGACTGAAAAGCGTATATATATATATATTACAGCACACTCTCAAATGGAAATATGTGTTTACATAAATGGTGACCACACCGTTTGAGACCCACTGAGAACTTAGACTAAGTTAACTATCTAAACACTCAGAGAGTCCTTTACCTCACCTGAGCTGAGGTTATCCGAGCTTGAATGACACAGAGACCAATCAAGGGCTTTGATTTATGATCTGTATGACAGAGGCCATGTCGGCAGGCCACATCATGTTGACAGCCAGTCACCCTGTGTGAGACAGGCCACTTAACAGGCCAGAAGGAGGCGAGATCAGAGCAAGGGACCGAAGGATCATTGTCCACAAGTTAATCGATCGCAGAGGGCATCGTGGTCACGGACGAATAAAAAAAAAATTATAAAAAGAAAAAACCTAAATGGGTCGCGAAATATACTTGGGCGGCCATTAATATACCTGGGTGGCCCGCCCAAGTATAGTCTATGTGTGGGAAACCCTGGGTTCAAAATTTCGGGTCACGATTTATTGACAAAGGAAAAAGTGGATCCCGAGACCTGACCAGTTGAGAACCACTGCTCTGTACTATATACAACCGTGTTCTATCAAAGGTTAGAGAGATGCATGTTTCATGTGCTGATCACATGTGTAATGACACTACTGGCAATTTGTACCTTACGTGTACAAATTGAGAGCCACTTAGTTAAACACAGAGGTAAAACTCAACTCAAGGTGAGATTTTTGTATGAAAAATACAATATATATGGAGAGTTTGCCAACAGTTGAGATTGAGATTTTAAGAGAGAAAGGGTGGAGAGTTTACCGTAGGATGTAGGTGAGAAGCAGCATCTGCAGGACTAAGAAAGGGTAGGCGAAGCTCTCCCTCAGGGGCGGAGTCCACATCACACGAGTGCTCTGACACACATCACAGAGGATAGAATTACTCAGAAATAATTATTCCAAAAAGTTAAGTTAAGATAGTTTTCACAAGCAATGTCTTCCTCTGCAGCTTCGACATATCAACAGTTATAATAAACCTGTATTTGTCATGTAAAACAATGCTTGTATCCACAACAGCATCTGGGCGTTGTGCTCTCTGGTGTCTGAGTGGAATGTTTATTTGCCACACTTCTCTAATGAAACTACACAACATCACATTTTCCCGGTTTTGATTTATATACCAATAACTTAACCCCATAAACTTTAATGGTTGGAACCAGGACCTTCAGTATTTAGATCAAGTGGCTTGTGAATAATTAGTGCCACATTTACAAGTGTTGTTACACATGCTGTTATTTTAATGTGCCAGATGTATTTCAAACCAACATTTGCATATCTCCTGCTGCAATGTATACAAGCGGTCTAACTGTACCGAGCAGCGTTGGCACACAACGGTTTCTATTTTCTCATTTTTTAAGTTGTCGGGACTTCCCAATGGTTCTGTTCCCTGCCAGACACTCAGTCTGAATAGTTTATAAAGAGGGAACCTGTGGCTATAGTTTGATAGAATCACCATTTAATACACATTTATACAAACTTTACACGACAAACTCACATTTGTGTCACCTCAGAACATACAGCTTCATTACCAATGCTGATGTAATTCCCACCAGACTCAAAAAGAGAAAACTGGCAATAGGAGAACATTTTACAAGAGTAAGGTTGGAATTAACCATTATTTTCTTTATCGTCTAATACATTTATTTTTTTAGTCCATAGAATCGTTTGAATATCACATAAAACATAAATTAGAATAGAATGAGAGGGATGAAACCCTCTGTATAGAACACTGTAGTTTCCATAGTTTCCCCACAGCAGCAGACGCACACAATGACGTCCGCTGGCGCATCATAAACACGTCAGATAGTGAAAGTGCATTCGGATTCTCTAAAGTACCGCAGTCTCTTCTCCTAAATCCTTTTGAATTCTCCTATCCACTATCCCTTGACCCCGTGACGTTTCACTCAGAGGTCAAGGAATAGGAGATAGGGTTAGAACTTAGGAGCTGATTTTTGGATTATCGGAACGCAACCTAGCACTAGGAGCAGTGGGCAGCTATTGTACAGCACCCGGGGAGCAATGGGAGTGGGGGGGAAGGGGGTTGTCTGGTGCCTTGCTCAAGGGAACCACAGCAGGGCAGGAGGTGAACTGGGACCTCTCCAAGTAGCAGTCCACACTCCATATTTTAGGTCTGGTCGGGGACTTGAACCGGCGACCCTATAGCTAGTCAGTCCAAGGCAAGCCCCTGCTGACTGAGCCACTGCCGGACACCTTGTTATTAGGTTGAATTACATTAAAAAGGAGCATTAAAGAAAGAATAGATGCAACAATGGTTAAACACCTGCGTTATGCATTTGTAACCAGTATGTAAAGACTAAAACAAATGTGTCCATCTACACTCATAACTGTAGGCTGGTGTATTAAAAGGAAATAATATTATTATTGTTGACTTGTAGGTTATTGCTCACTTAGAAATGTCAATGTATCGGCATATAACTACATCAAAGTATGTTACAAATAATTTAATACATTTTTATATGCCACAGTCTAAATAAGGTTTTAAAAGCACGTTGTTGTGTTTGTGCTTGCTATGTGTACTACAATCATTTAAAGACATTTTGAAACAAATAAGATGCTACAAAGTAATAATAGTGACCTGTCTAAGAAATTGATGGTGATTTAAGATCATTAAACATATTTAAACTGTCTGTTTGCAGCCAAAATCCGGTCTGTTCCTGGAGTACCAGATGAAGAGGGCCAACTTGGAGCGGATCGTCACCCAGAACATCCTGTCAGTCATCGGGGAGTGTGTGGACCAGTTTGGACCCGGGTGTGTGGGGGTGCAGAAGATACTAAATGCACGCTGTCCCCTGGTCCGTTTCGTCCACCAGCCCTCTGGCTTTCAGTGTGACCTCACAGCCAACAACAGGTACTCACCCTGTGCACCTTTACTAGGAGATAACCTGTTTTCCATACATAAACACTATGAAACAATTGTTCGTCATGGCTCTGGGGTTGCAGTGGTTCATTTAAAATGATTCGGTTTCACACTACTATTGGTCATATCTTGAAAGGTCAATTATACTTGTTCATAGTCATAGGCCTCTTGCTTCACAGAAACTGCTATTTCGTTGTCGTCCTGATATTGATTTGGCAATACTGACCAAACAGAAACCTGTGTGGCAGGAAGTGCTGTGGGGGTACAGTTGCACCCCTACCGGAGTGAAACTGAACATGAAGCTTAAAAGGGGGGCTTGTTTGTGTTTCACTTCCTCCCTTCCTACCAATGATAACACAAACACCTACACACCTGCTAACATACAGAAAAACTGCTCTGCAGTTTCTAAGGAAATGGAGGGGAACCATCAGAGGTGGTGGGTGGATGTGAGGGGGACTTTTCTTATATTGTGCTGGTAGATCTTTCAAGCGCAGCTCTTTCCTGCCTGAGGTTTCTGTGTGCGCGTGTGAAGGGAAACCAACAGCAGTGTGACTGACGCAGCCACTATGACAATCTGAAGGCTGCTCCCTAGTGGTGCTTTTCATATGATTTCATTTTCACTGACCCTTGACATTAAACAGTATTTTATCTCATGAACTTGGGAGGTAGAAATGGAATACAAATATATGCTAAATATGTGGACAAATACTGGGACCTAATGTCATGAAGATAAGGATTGTACTGGCATTAAGAGGTTCATACTGATGCTTTCCTAGAAAACGACTGAAAAAAAAATGGTGCTATGTAAAAATATTGGTTAAGAGCATTACAATTATCATCATAAGGATTGACATCCTGAAACACATAATTATCTGTAATAACCCATTGACAAATCCACTGGTTTAATAGCAATACAATCAGCCAAAAGGTCAGTCATATATACAGTATATTACAAAATTCTGCACGATATTGTTTATTTCTGCAATTTATTCCCTATTTAATATACTTAATTTGTTGGTTATTGACAGCATGTCCTATTTTGATCAGCAAGACGCTGACCTTCAATCCAAATACAACAATGCAAAAATACAATGTATGAAGTGCACTTGTATTGGAAATCTCAACACTGATATCAAAAGAGCCCCATCAAAACATGCAGTAGTAGTAACTTTGTGTGTTCTCCACAGGGTGGCGATGAAGAGCACAGAGCTGCTATATCTGTACGGAGAGCTGGACCCACGGGTGCGTCACCTGGTGTTCACCGTGCGCTGTTGGGCTCGAGCTCACAGCATCACCAGCAGCATCCCCGGGGCCTGGATCTCCAACTTCTCCCTCACCGTCATGGTGCTGTTCTTCCTGCAGAGGAGGAGCCCCCCTATCATCCCAACCCTGGACCACCTCAGGGACCTTGCAGGTACCACCAAGCACTTCTTCTCACTTAGTAAACATCATGTCAGTTTAAAGCAGAGGTTTCCTTTGTTTGTTATCAATGTTTTGGTGCCCATTCTATCCACAATTTATGAAAAAATTACATGAAAGCCTGACAAAGAAACTTAAGTGAAATCTCTTCTTCTCAACTAAGTCCACACCTTAATGTTGTGGTTTTTTTTTTTCATACATTTAACTTATTTTATTTTTTTCTTCGAAGAATAACTCAACCACTAAGTATACTCAAGTAAGGTGAGCTTTCATCAGACAGTGCAGCTGCGGTCTAAAGGTATTTTAACTTGCGAGCCCTAAAAATGAAGCCACTTAGGACTTTCTCACATTTGTGTTTACCAGTGACGTTCTTCCCTCTTTTTCAAGATAAAGTAATCTAATAATTCAAAGAAAACAAAACATTAAGGAAATTATAAAGGTATAAGATGATGTAGCATAAATGATTCTTTCCTATCCTGTGAACAGGTCAGTAACCCCACTGATCTGTAGAGTATCTTAGCTCTGACGTAAGATTAGACAAGATAAGATATAGACCTTAATTGACCCCCGTAGTGAAATTCAGGTGTTATAGCAGCAACAGAATAAGAGAGAAACACAGGAGATAAGAGTTCAAACAAGAATTAGGAGAATATAAAATAATGGTAAACATGTACAGTATGTTACAGTATCAATAAGAATAGTATACAGTGTGCGAAAAAGTACACGTCCCACCGTCCGGGACGTGTTATTTACAATATCGGACAAGTAGATCTTTCAATTGACTTGTCCGGCGGACAAGTGACGTTTTTCGCCCTGATTTATTGACAAATTATTGATAAATTCTGTTTACAAAAGGCAGAACTCATTCGCAAATTGTACGTGTCCGCCATTGTTCGTTTAGAAATGTTGGTTTCGGTTCTGCTTGTCGATTCCTAAGGAAATGCATCTCGCCGCTTTCTGTACAGTTAGACGGGGGCGGGGCGGGAAGTGTAGCACAGTGGCAGGGTTGGGAAGCAAAACTCGGTTCTGAGGAGGAACAAATAACAATTGTCCGGTCCCGGGATTGATAAGAGTTGTGAGGACAGGAGGCGAGGCCGTGCCCCGCGGACTGCAGCGCTCTCTCTCTATGCTCCGTATCAGCTGATCGCTGCACGGTGCAGCTCAGCGTCTCTCTCTCTCTTTCTACGCACAGCGGATCCGCTGCCCGTTTAACAGCCTCATCTTTGTCAAACTTTCTTATGTTCTTTCTCTAACATGTAATGAAGGTTATTAAGCGTTTTAGCTCCTGTGTTGTTAATATTGACCGCCATTTCCTTTATGAAGTGAAGCAGCCTCCCTGTGTCCTCGCGCGGTCCTCACATCCCCGGACCCCCAGACTCGGAGGAGCAGAGGGATGTCAGTATTGTTTATGAAGCAGGGTATAGAAAGTACATTATTGAAATGAAAATACTATTTATTTACTTTTACAAACAGTGAGCAGCTGGGCAGCTGCAGCATGGGTATTGCAGGAGATGTGTAAGCGTGCAAGCGTCTTTGAGTTGTAGAAAAGCGCTAGGCCTATAGGCTATAAATATTATTGTTATTATTAGGCCTATGTGTTGGACATGTGTGGTAGGACTCTGTCTCACAGGAAGGTTGCAGCATGTGTGTTGCAGGACATGTGTTGGACACACAGACTGTGTGGTTGGACTCTGTCTCACAGGCAGGTTGCAGTGTAACATCAGAGGAGACTGGTCCAATTGTACATTCTCAAACTGCACCACTTAGAACTAACTAAACAATGCAGAGATTATTTTTATATAATTGTATTCAATAACCGTGAGAAATTAAACAGTATGAGGTGTTTTTTAAATAGGAATACAGATTTGACTTAATGTTTTCATAAATATATTTTTCTCCCAGTTTGTCATGGGACTTATTTTTACCCTCTCAAAGAACCGGAATCGAAAAGCAGAACCGGAATCGTTAAAATCCAAACGATACCCAACCCTATGTGTGATGCAGTAAAATCTTACCGCTCATTTACGTTAGCGGTGTCGTAAAAACCGTGGGAAAATGTCAAATACGATGGCGAAGAAGAAGATTCCAGTGGCCCCAATTTGTGTCCATTCTGGACAAGTGAAAAATGTATTCGGACAAGTAAATTGCCAAACTCACTTGTCCATGGACAAGTACTCTCTAAAAACGTTTTCTCACACTGCAGACCCACCGTTCACGCACACACTGACCTCCTTCTCCCCTCTCTCTCCAAGTGAGGTTCTTACCCTCATTACCTCTGCCCGCCCTACCACCTGTCCTCTGGACCCTATCCCCTCAAACCTCCTTCAGACTATCGCTCCTGATATTCTACAGTTTCTCACCCATTTCATCTCACCCATTCATCAAGACTTCTACCTAACTTCCTGTCACTTTTCCAAACATTTTTCGAAGGAGGCTAAGAGTACGCCTCTCTCCTAAAGAAACCCACTTCTCATGACCTGCATCTGATTGTTATTAAACCTTCGCCAAGGCTGGTCCTCTCCCATACCCGATTGCCTGGTAATCATCAGTCCCTCTTAACACGCGTTGGAACGCGAAACTGCCATAACCTTTAACACATGACCTCTCCTGGTTATCTCGTCAGCCACAAGAACACTTACTGGATACCGCCGACCAGTCCTGGTTTTCAAGGCAGGGTCCCACTCCAACAGGAACTAACGTGCCCTCTTGCCTGTCCACTGAGGAAAGCTAGCATCAGCTGGCTTAAAGCCGCATACCCTCTCTCTACTGTCCATCATTCCGTTTGGACCTGTACCTGCTGCACTTTCGAACCACGTGTGGAAACATTTCAGGATGCGGTCGCTGGGTCGCTACTTCTCACAAAAAACTTGGAGTTCAGGTTCGGGTCTGCACGGACGTGGGCGTTGCAGCCTCCTCACGACTGCAATGTACCTCAAAGAACCGTTTAACCTTACAGGGTTCTGTGGAGGAGGTTCGAGTCGGACCGCTTTTTCAATTTTAACTCACCGGGGTGTTCGCTTCGAGGTCTTTTGTTTGTTGGTTCGTGCTGCCTTTCCGTTTCCGGGAAAAGGATTGGTCCCCACTCTTGAGGCCTTGGAACGAAGGGGAACATCGCGGCCGCTTGTGTTGCGGCGCCGTGGAGACTCAACCTGCAGCGGAGGGAAATTGGGTTTGTTGATTGCCTAGATTTAAAATACCCTGTCCTTCACTGCCAAAAACATCGCTGATTACAACCCGGGCTGCGGGGTGCAGATAACGACTCTTTAGCAACGAATCCAGGGGAGATACGTCCAGCTGACCCAGGAAAACAACCGAGGTTCTGGGGTCCCAGGGGGGGCTCTCCTCATTTTTCCTCCAACGCCCGTGAGCTCATGGGCACGAGCTCCCTTCCCTGGCTGGTCGTTGACCTGCATGGTGCCATTCCCAGGACCGTTGCAGGCTCAGGTCAAGATTTTGCAGGCGGCTGTCGGTCTGGTCTTCAACCGCCTTTCAAGGATTGTTCCGCGGACACCACGGCGTGGGCCGCGCCCTGCGCTCCCGCGGCGGAGGCGTCCGCAAAGGAGAGACCGGGGCGGTGGTCAGGAGATCCACTTCAAAACACGGTTGGGTTACTTGGGGGGAACCTTTTGTTTTACCATGCCGTGCGGGTGGGGATTGCGGCGCCTTTCGCGTCAGGGAGATTGGCAGGTGACAGCCGATGGCCGGGTGGTAAAACCGTCGACCCAGGCCACGTGGCACCTCCCGCGTCGTGCTCGGACCCACGACAGCTCGCTTCCGACCCCGCACTGGCGAACGGGACCAAGTCTCCCAGTCAGCAAAAACAGGGTGGGTTTGGGCTATTCCCGGGCTTCCAAGCGAATCGGTGGAAAGGTTTTGCTCCCCCCATTTCAGATCCAGGACAGGCAGGATGTAGCTTGCCGATCTTTTTTTGGCGCAGGACTGAAACGAATGACCATGCTCTTTCGGGACTTTCGCACTTTCCGAGGCGATTTTAGAATTAAGGGCTAAAACAAAAGAGAGTTACTCGTTACAGTAGCCACTTTATACTTAAATAGGGGAAAACTTTGGGCTGTGATCTGAAAAAACCAGTTTAGTACCACTGGAATGTTCTCCTTGGGCTCTATTGGCAAGCCTAGGTGTGACTTTGATGATTTGCTTGTTTCTTCAGGGTTGGGTATCTGCGCGCTGGGTTCGAATTTACTTATGGAGAGGTCGGCTTTGGATTAAAAGGCGGTCAGCTAAATGCCAATGTTTGTAATTGTAATGTAATGTAATCGAGTAGTTCCCCAGTTTTTCTGGCTCTCACTCTATGGGGGGGGTCCCAGCCTGTCTGGCATTACCTTGGGACACCTTAAAACAAATCATATTATATATTATATGTAAATACCATGTGTACGAAAAACAACTATACACTTGATTCTCTGTTCTGTTTGAACATCTTGATTGTGTATTGGTTTCCGAGTCAGGGTCCTTTCTCCTTTTTAGTTTTTACCGTTAACTTTTTGGGAAGTTGTTTTACCAATGATGGTACTCGTTTTGATTGGGATAGCCCAATTTGGTAATGCAATGTTAATTAAAAAAGACAGACAGGTTTGGGTTCCTGTCATGCTCAGGCATGACGCGTGTGTGACGTCGGTAACGTGTTGGCTCCAATAATGAACTCCAGCCTGCAAATGAATACCGTAATCAAACATAAGATACAGGTAACCCCAAGGGGAAGTATGGTTGTGACCGGCCCCCAATAGCCAAAAAAAGTAAAACGAAAGGTGAAACAAATAAAGGCAAATAAGTAAGCCAAGCCGGACCGCCAGGGAAATGAATGAGTTTAAAACTAGAGGTATACCCAGCGACGAAGACGCCAGAGAGGATTGGTTCGGGCCGGAACAAATGAAGGAAAAAACTCAGGTCCATACTTGAAGAAACTTGTGAGCACACGCAGCAACCACTCTAGTGTAATCATTGGCGCGGGGCATTAATAATTCACCGCCCTAGAAAAAATGGGAAACAGAGAGGATGTAGCGTATTGATCCATATCCTGGAAGGAGTCATGAATGAGGTTGTGACAAACGGGATGAAGGTACGGTCGTCTATGAATCTAGATGGCTCCGATTGAGAGAACATATTGGTCAGATATTGGTAAGACAGATGCCCGCTACTAGCAGACATTAGTGAGGCTTAAGTTCGTTTAACCAAGTGATGTACTTGTACTAGAGATTGTGACCTTGAAATGTATGAGTAGAATGGCGAATTGCCACAGGGGATGAATAATGAGACATCGAACAGCCGTCTCGCTAGAACGCCCCCTAGGTGTCTCGCAAACACGGGTGAAGACAGATTCCGAGATAAAATAGAGGGTAAGTGCTTCGATTATAATGCCAAAACTGGAAAAGATGATGAACACGCGCCACTCACACATAATCGTGATAGGGACATATAAAGCTCATTATACTTTCCAAAGCAACCATCCAAATATGTCAGCGAAATTTGATGATCGTGACAGAGCACTGAAAATGAATGGTGAAAAATATATACGTAGTGGATGCATATACAATGGATTCATAAGCGTTTCTTTTTGGATAAGAACCATAACGTCGGCCCAGGTCTGTTTGAGAGGGATTAACCACCGGTAGTGAGTGTAGATGCTTTGAGAGATCAGGGTTAGCTTCTAGGCCTCATGTTCTTCATGATGAGCTCATAATACTGTTACTCTATGAAATTAACTTGGAGGCCAGATTAGCATCGGTTGGAGTACCGATTGTAGGCTACCTTCTCGCTTCACCGCTAACCCGAGCCTCAGGTAACGATGTATGTACAGACCCTGCTGAATAGGATCAAGAGAACACTACTAAAGCACTCGAAATTGTAAAGACTAACAGCCAAAAGCCGCTATCATGCACCCGTTGTTTCAACGCAGAGGCGAGTCAACCAATAGGTCCGGTAAACAAACAA
>NW_011333192.1:130141-172944 GCF_000735185.1 Notothenia coriiceps | reverse complement strand
AAACGTAGGAAAATGTAAAATACGATGGCGAAGAAGAAGATTCCAGTGGCCCCAATTTGTGTCCATTCTGGACAAGTGAAAAATGTAAAGTAAATTGCCAAACTCACTTGTCCATGGACAAGTACTCTCTAAAAACTTTTTCTCACACTGAGTATAGGGTAAAACATTGAATTGCCAAACTTAATTATATATACTGATATCAGTGAAATATCATATGTTCATACAATGCAATTTGTTTTTAAATAAGTGTCTGCCGTTTTATTTATTCCTACAATCTAATTCCTTTTGCCTCTGTAGGTGACTTAATGTCATATTTCAAATCACCATGCATACAACTGTAATAAATGTCTCCTGTGATCATTTAACCACCAGTCCACTGCAGTTCCTCCATCCCCCCCCTCCCTCTGTCACCTTGGCTGCCTTGATAATTGCCTTCCAAAAGCAATCTACCCCCCATCCCTCTCCTCCACCCCCTCCTCGTCTGCCCCGTTTAGCGCAGACTCTATCACACAGAGTGCTTACAGTACAATAAAAAGCCCATCTCTCTGTGAAGGTCGATGACCCCGCCTCTGCCGGACACACACGCACGAGCATACAGGCAGCTATTTAAACAGTGGTGTAACACAGACTATACAGCACCACCTGCAGTCTTACTGTAGTGAAGAATACTGTTAACAAGGGCAGTGGTGGAGCCAAGCAAGGACACGATCTAGGCCCCCTTTTTTTTCCTCTTCTTTGACCATCTTTGACACGCATGTACACACACCTGCTCCCCCTACTGTGTCTTACTGTTACCTCTCCACGAACACACTTCCACCATCTGTCTATGTCTTGTTTATGGCCATCATATGCGTGTAAAGGCAGTCATTTAACTTGTGTCCCTGATCTCGTCCCACAAGGTCCCGAGGACAAGTGCGTGATTGAGGACAACGACTGCACGTTTGTCAGCGACTTCAGCAAGATCCAGCTCGAGAGCAACACAGAAACACTGGGTGAGCAGGAGAGCGTAGAAACCAGGCTGTAGGGCTACAGCTCAGTTTGATTTATACCCTTGTTTCTGTTTGCTGCTTACTTGACTTTTTCTCGCTTTTTTCTTAGAGCAACTGCTGTGTGAGTTCTTTGAGTTCTACTCCTCCTTTTCCTTCAGAACGCTGTCAATCAATATCAGAAAGGTATGTTTGATTATTCACATTCATTAAGTCCGATGTAACAAACGTGGCCCAATTATGATAATCAGCTTTACAGGGCTTTATATTAAGTTGATGTGCATTGTTAAGCACTTGGATTGATCAGGCGGCCACAAACATGACTTCAAATGAAGGATAATGTTGCTCCAGCAAATCAAATTAAAGGTGATCAAATATATCCTTGTTATGGTTCAGCTATTTAAGGTTTATGCCCACATTTTAACCACTATTCAGACATGTATTGTTGGCCATACACAACAGTTACAAAGGTAACCCTGCTAGTTCAGAACTAGTAACAATGTTGTCATACTTTCAACTGAGAACATGTCTGATTTGAATGCTGTCGGCTTCAAATAAAGTCAGCATCAGCACATAAATGGATAAATAAATATGTTCAAAGAGAAACAAAACATATTTTTGCCTTAATATGAATACTGTTTTAAACGTATCACTCGAGCATAATCTCTTTTCACACACAAATATTAAATAAACCAGGAAACAACCAGCTGTGATTGAGCTCATTTATGTTGTTGAGGAGATTCCCTCACAGTGTAGGAAGAATACATGTTAAAAAAAACATCATAAAGCAGCAATAATAATCAGACTGGTGTTCCTTCACCAAATGTAATGTTGTATTCATTTCCTTCCATCATGCACAGGTCACCTTTGTCTGAATGACAAGAAGCGGTCACTTACAAACAACTACAAAAACAGTGTGTTGTCTGATAATGGCTCTAGTCTCTCTTGTGGACTTAGTAACTAGGCAGGAGCTGCTGTTATTGTCACCCAAGCTGTGATTTCATACCACATATCAAAGATTTGTTTGATTTACTTCAAATACTGTCAAAGTTATTAAGTTTGTCCACCAGAGAGCAGAGTATTCTTTAAAATACCACATTAGAGGGATTGCGATCAAAGTGGTTTTAGTGTGTAACCAAGAAAAAGGGCATAATAATTATATGTTGTTTTAATAGTTTTAAGTTTAACTGCCTTGAAAATCCAGTACCAATAAAGCTCTACTTACTATAAGTTCCCGCCAACCCTAAGTCCATCTTGCAACTTGGATGACTTATAATTTAACTTCAAAATCCAATGTTGCATCACTGAAAAACCAGAACATAAATAAAAATCTTTTCAAAAATAACACACCCTGCTCAGCCTCCTTTCCACATGAGCTCACAGCCACAGAGCTGAACACCAGCAGAGAAATCTGTTGGTAATAAAGTCAGTGTTTGGTGCATGGCATCTTCCCACACACACAGATGACAGCTGTCCTTGTCAAAAATGATTGATGCCAGCCCCACAGGGCCCGGCGCCCTTGAGCTGCGATCCCAATTAGGAGCTCCATCAGGCTGAGTGTAAACAAACGCATATTCAATATATTTAGAGCCACATTTCAGTCTGTTGTTGACTGTGTAATACTTTTTACAGGCACTGAAAGAGCATCCACAATGGAACTTTTTATAAATAAAATGCGTAGGAATGATTAACATGAAAGGTACTATTTTGCCAACTTTAAAACCTACCTCCTAGAACATTTAATAATATCCTATGTATCATCTATTACTTTTACCCCTAGAATTGTATTTTGATAAAGTAGGTGTTAATGCTTGGGTGGCACATTATATAAGATGCAGGGCTACGCTTCGGCTGAGAATTTAATGGGTGCCTCTGGAAAAGAGACCCTGGAGCTTAATATATGAGACTAATATCAAGTTTGACACGATATAAGAAACCTGCAGGTACACTGCAGCCGTGACCCGTACCTATAGGCTTTCACCAGTGGAGCAACAGCCATAAATCTCCTTTACTGTGCTACAATTCTCCAATTCGCTCCCATTCTCTGACTGATAGCTTTATGTCGCCATCGTCTACCCCCCCCCCCCTCCACAGCTCCATCACTTTATCCTTCCAGCCCCTTTACTGTCACACTTTAAGCTGGGTATGGCATGCAAAGTACCATGGGAGGGTCTTGACTTTTCTCTGACCCACATGTTGAGGGTTCATTTGATGGCCATGACTACTAGATAGGGGATCAGATCATACATGTTTTCGTTGCTAACACATTTGATGTGTCTAGCAGGTTTCCAAAGCAGTTAGCTCATTCCCATTCTTCACAACTCAAGTCGAAATGTTTTCCAGAGCCAGGTCCATGCCTATCCCATGTGGTAACCTGCTGAGAGGCGTTCCAGTCAGCTATATGTTCCACAGATAAAGCAGCAAAGACCTATAAGCATGACCAATATATGGACCATAAAATACAGGACTGATGCTACTGCTCAAGAGTGTGTATTCATCTGCCGACCTTGTCCCATTCCTCCTCTCCAGGGCAAAGAGCAGAACAAGCCTGAGGTAGCCCCGCTGCACATCCAGAACCCGTTCGAAACCACTCTGAACGTCAGCAAAAACGTCAACGCCTCACAGCTAGACCGCTTTGTGGCTTTGTGTCAGGAGAGCTCATGGCTGATCCAGCAGAATAAAACTGCCCCGTCCAGAGGTGGTACTAAAGCAAAGGGTGCTATCACACCTTGGGGAGTATCTACCCTCCTTCTGCCCTCCCAGGTTGCAGGGATCAAAAGTCGCAAGAGACGGAAATTCGAGCCGGCGAGCGAGAGGATCAAGAGCTTGCTGGAATCCTTAAAGAATATCAACAAAGAACTAAATTAAACTCCTTGAGGTCGCAGCTCCATCGTTTTACTATCACTTTAGCTAATGCTTTGGTCAACTCCACCGTCTGGTGTACTTTTCTGGTGCCTCACTGAGAAGGAGAGGAGCAGCTTTAGCAGTTGATTTCATCTGCTGGACTGTGCTGGACAAATGTTCCAAACATTGACACTGGAGGGTGTCACTGAGGCTTGTATGTGCATATATTTGGGCCTGCAAAAAGGGAGTTATTACTATGTACTATACTGTGGACTTCCCTACTCTGTTGTAATTAAAGCAATTTATGTGTGAACTGATGCAAATCCTGCCAGACGTTCTTTGGAACAAAAACTACCCTAACATTTGAATATATCTCAAATAAAATAAAAATCATTATGGATATATTTTTTTTAATGAATATTACAATACGGACAGAATGATCAAGATTCTGTTGCAAGTTAATGGGTTTGTTTAATATGGCACTCAAAATCTGACAGAAGGCAGTTAAAAGAGTATGGCATGCATCAGAAATAAACCAGAATACACAAGTTCTATTAATTAAAGAGTTTATTGAAAATATGAAACGTAATGCCTTTCTTTATTATTCAAAGTGTCTGAAAGATGGATATATGGATATTTTTTCCATTTTTTTATGTTTCCAAGTCTTCCAGTAACTTGATAGAATAAATGAAACCACTATTTATGTCACACCTGTGTATTTCTCTGACATGCTCATATTGAATTTGAACCCCTGATGTGTAACGTACTAGAGCATGAAGAGGGCTTTGTGGCAAGTTACAGTAGCTTACAAAACACTGCTGGCTAAGCACACTTGGCATGCTTTTCACCTATAGCTACTTAGCTAAAACTAACAGTCCTAATAAATCAATGCTATACAAAATGAAGTTAATAATCCATACAACAGTATTATAAACTTGTGTGGCTAGCTAAATCGTTTTAATTGGCGAGCTACTGGAAACAAGCCTCTATGCTAACTAGCTGGTAATAGATATTATATCTCTTTGTTTCCATTAATTGCCAGTTGATTGAATTCTTAATTTAACCAAATAAGATTGAAGTAATGCAGTCCACTAATGCTATTAATAATTATGTTAGCTTCAGCTAGTTAAGTAGAGTTACTAGTTGAAGAGGCTGGTTGTCCTTAATTAGCTCAGCTTTGTTTCCATGTAAGCTAGCTAGTCATGAAGTCTGATGCTCTACTCTTAAGCATCGCTGATCAGAAGGAACATCTGGAATTATTCTTGGGGAAATACTTTTACGTTTTATGTTATCTATATTTATAAGTGGTAAAGAAAACTAATTGTTCTAATTGGAGATTTAAATAAAAGTATGTAAATCTGTTTTCACACTGCATTTTAATGTAGTTAATGTATTCACCGTAGACTTAACAGTCTACATTTTTACTGCCTTTTGTACAGTATAAAAAAACACTAAAGGGCTTCTTTTTTCTTTTCTTTTAACGTCTCATCTGGATTTTAATTTTATGAGCAGAAGATCTAAAACAGTGACATAATGGTGCTAGCTTGTGTTAAATATATATACAGAAGTAGACAGCTCATCAACTTGGCCATCCAGTTAATTGGAACCAAAGTCAGCCAACTTTGTGGCAAAGTCTGTTAAATCGATTGACCTCTCTGAAAACCCTCTGATTGACATGTCGTATAAAATATGTGAAATAAGACATACCACTTTAACTCTTAATTCAGTTTCCAACCTAGCCGCTAATCACAATGCCCTAAATGTGGTTAGAAGACCAAAGGGGTCATTCTTTTTTCCAAAGTTACATAAGCTGAATGGATGTATGTGTCTGTGAGTTAGAGGAAAGAGAAAAGACCTTAGGGTGCATGTGTTAAAAGTGCATCTGCAGGTTCACGTCCTATGAGTGTGCCTGAGTGTGTTTGTATGAGTGTTTAGGGCCCATGGGACAGTGTTTGAGGAGCAGGGAGTGTGCAGCCCACAGCTGGTTTTCCGCTCATTGCTTTGGGAGGTCAGGGGGGTGAGAGGACAGACTTTTAACTACCTACCCTCCTACCACCCGTCCTTCCTTTGACACAGATGGGAGAAAAGGACTGAGGCAGAAGAGGGCCCATCACCCCCTCACCTCGCACCCCCCTGGTTTTGAACTTCACTCACTGTCCCTGCCTCCTTTGTTCTAGCCTACATTTTTATTTTAAATTCTGTGGGCCTCCTGTCTTTCTATCATGATCATCTCTTTTCTCCCAGAGTGGCAGCGTTCTTTGAGGTTTGCTGAGATTGTTTATTTCCGTTAGTGAGTTTCTGACTGATGGGTTTGTTGTGGTCGAGCAGAGTGGATATGAAAGGTGTTGTTTAGAGATCCTTTGGGTTGAGAAATCTGGTAATTAGTATTCGATAAAATTGGACTGCTGGGTGCTGTTGGATTTCTCAAAGGAGCTAGAGTTCAGATTGTGGATCTTTTTATTTGTATGTGGTGGTTTAAAATGTGCTGTATACTACTGTTTGATTTGTATTTATAGACTGGGGGCACTCCCTCCATTTATTGAACAGTTTATGGGGTAATTACGAGGATAGATAGAAACTGTGGCCACTTGCCGAAAGGTTGCCACGGGGTTAATGATATTTCTTTCTAGCTTGTCTTAACCATTGCAGTGGCAAGGTTTTATGTGACCAAATCCCGGCGATAGAGCTCTTAAGACAGCAAAGGGACCAAGGTTGTGTTTAGCTAACCTGCCCAGCAGTGACCTTTCTTAGAGGTGTTTGCAGGCGGCACACTGTGGGATCTGATTTATTAGTAAAACTGGTGAAAAGTGTAAGATGGATTGGCCCTCTCTCAGGAAGTCCAGAGGTTCAGCGGTGCGATGACCGGAGTTTATGTTGCTGCCTTTTTTCTTGGCTCCTAATGCGCCTTCAGAGCCTGAAAGAATGTAAAAAGGTGGCCTGAGGGTTTGAAAAACATGGGAGGGATTTGAGGAAACTCGTTGAGGGAGGAAAAGAAAGGGAAAAACACCAAGAAATGAAAAAGATCTTGGCACGCATTTGAGATGAAATGCCCCCTAACATGTTCAAGTCCTGAGCAGCTTCTTTCACAGAGTGCTGTGAGCATTCAAGCAAAAGCCTCTGGAGAACAGGGTGTTTGATGTGAAGGCCTTATCTGTTCGAGCCTTTTTCAGAAGTTCTTTTTTTATCAAGCTTTCCAATCAATACGCCACCCCTTCCACTTACCTCCACCGACTGCACAAAGACCTTGGAGCAGTATGGGGAACCTAATCTCCAAAACACTTCCCCTTGCAGTTCCACGAATTGTCCTTTCAACATTGTGAGAGGTCATTACGCTGGTTTCCTTGGTTGAGGGACAAGCGTCCTGGAGGACCAAGCTTCCCCGCATACTCCAGGTTTTCCAACACCACAGTTGGCTGTGAATAAGACGTGCTGAAAGGGAGCAGGGAGCGCTGGAATGCACTTGTCCATGCAGAGTCCCCTAAAGGTTATCACTGTGTGTATCTGGCTTCAGAGTAACTACTGCATAACTGCAGGGGTGTGTACTGGCTGTGAAATGTGCTTATTGAAAGCTACATTCAAGTGACCCCAATTCAAATGTGGCAGCCTGTCTCCTTTTTCCATCTCCCTCTACAATGAAGCCATGAGGAAAACTATTGGCAACAGACTTGATAATGTTTTACACTGTGTTTTCGCTGTACGGGAATGCCTGGGACCAACAGTACCATTGTTTCAGTGTAGGACTGCTTAATTGGAGCCTGGCACAGAGTTACTGGCAGCCAAGGCCTCCGAGTGTCAGCGACCGACCATGGTGGTTTTACATTCTTTCTCTCACTGGACAGTAGAGAGGCTGCGTCCATTCAATACTGGCCAGAGCAGGCCCCAATTGAGACAGGGACTCTATGCTGTGATTGTTGATGAACCGTCACATGGATACGCCACACACAAGCACACATGGCTATTGTATCACTGCGATCAGGGCATGGATATGTATCTATAGAAACGCACCCACTCATCCACAGTGCACCAAGCTCTCCTGGGTTCCTGTACTCCGTGACTAGAGAATGAATGTGTGATGCCACATACACCGTATACATGTGACACCAAGTCCCCAGAGCTTAAGCTGCTACCATTACCACTACATATTCTGTTGAAGCTGCCTTGGTGCCATAAGAGGCTAAAACTAATATGATGTACAGTTTTCAGTTATTGTTGAGCGTTTAGTTCCTCCTTGTATTTAACATATTAGAGTAATGGTTTCATTTACAGGTCCGTAATATACTAATCATTTCCAAGATAATTTAGTAATTTGGTATATTACAGGGTGACAACTGTCTACTTTCCTTTTAGACATATTTCTGACTTTTGCATTAACAGCTGACTGGCTAGAGACTGACTATAAGACTCCAGACATAAAGTCTACGTTTTTGTTTTTCAAAGTTAAGATTAGATACTGTAGCTGCGTTTCCTTACCGCAACCTTTTTTTAAGACTTTTCCTCTGTTATACAGGACATTTTCCATTGAAAAATTCTAGCAGCAGAGGTGATGAAGTTAAACCTATTATAATGAAAATAGAAACATTTCACTGTGTACACTTCCATTCCAATGTACCCTAGGGACTCATGTAATGAATGTATGTATACAGGTATGCACAGAAGACTTTTCCTGTTTGATTATATAATAAGTTCCAAATAACATAGTTACTTGGGAAATATTCAGAGAATTGTCTGAATTAGTGACTCTTGTATTTGAACTCCAACAACTTATCAGAATTATGTTTTAATTGCTAAAGTCACTAAGTTCACACTGAATGTTGACACATTTTTTTTTTATTTGAACTGCCTTCATTGCAAAATATTTGGAAGCAAAGTTGTGAAAACGAAATGATATTGGATCTTTAAATGTCCAGTTGATGTAAGCCTCAGTTTGCCTAGCCCACTGTAGGATATGGACCCTGAACTGGGCATCATGCCAGTGTCCAGAATGTTTGGCCGTGTGTGTGGGCCCCTAAACGGCACTATAGAAAAGGCTATTGCAAGGACAGTAAGGCTGGAATTTGGGCTGAGGGTACAGTGTTGGGGCTGTAGAGATAATTGTGTTGGCCCTGTGATGGTGGGTTGATCACTAACATCCCCCCTCCCTCCCCACCTTCATGAGCCAGATTTCTCCTCCCTTTTCCATAAGAGCTTAATCTACAGTCTGCACCACAGCCAGTGAGGCCTTATCAGCTGTGTCAGAGCCTGCTTGTCAGCTCCAGCCTTGGCTCCTCGCACTGGACAGACCTGCCTGGGTAGATACGAACTAATGTGGACACGCATATGCACAGCCACAAGGCTAGTTCAAGTTCACACTCGGGTCTGAAAGGACTGCAGCAGTCTTTTAGATTCTGACGTTTTAAGGGATACACAATAAATAACAGTGAGTGATTGCTGAATAGGTTCCAAATATTGTTGGCTTGGGACTATTTAAAGCCAAGAAATGCCAATTCAGGGACCAATTTCATATGTCTTTGAGAAATAGTCAGATCCATCAAGGAGAGATGTTCCATTTCTACTAGTGGAGCAAAGTACTAAACAACTCTGTGGTTATGTTTCTGTGGGCACCAATAAATGTGGAACATAATTCGTTGGCACATTTTTGTATGACTCGGCACTAAAATGATGGTGGACTACTTCATATCTGTTAAAGCGGGACTATTCGGTGCCACAGTTCCAATGATCAAACCTAATGGTTGCTTTTAACCACTTGTTTGAATTGTGGTGCAAGTTAACACACACTGACCTGTGTAGCAACACAGAAATAATGCATGTGCATATGTTAAAATGGCTGGCATACCCTTTGAACATTTTTCAGACCAGACTGTTTGGGTTTCATTGGCTCCGTTCAGACGAAATGGCATTCATTCCAGCCAATCATAAAGATACGATTCAGAGACTCTGTTTTTATAATCAGAAACTATGGTCTCCTCGTTTTCTCTATTATTTTTCCAATCAAAGCCGCAGTATTTCATTCCCCCTCAGTCTGAAAGATTGTTTTCCTTCAGCAGTGTTGCTCGTGCAATAATGACTGCGACCTCCACGCGTTTCACTTGTATGGAAAACATTTTTCACCCTCTACTCCTCCATGCACAATTAATTTCAGATGTCACTTGTAGGTGGCTGGTGAATTCCTGAAATACTGGAGTGCTGTTTTTCCCCCGCCCAACTGTATTCCAGTAAGTACAAATTGGAGATCTGTGTGTAAGAAAGAGCGACGGAAATGAAAGGAGACAGACTGAAAACAAGCCTTGTGCTGCCGGAGCCCGACAGAAAGTGAGTTATTCAAACGTACTGGGCTGCTTTTATGAACTGGAAGAGGAAGGATCGCCATCCAAATGCAACACTCAACTTGATTAATGTGCACAAATGACTCAGTGACACTGGGAGATGTCAGATGACCATGCCACAGAGGCAGAGAGCAGTAACTGTTTACGTTTTTGGGAGAAAGTTATTCTTTTTTTGTACTTATTCTTTCACAACACAACGTCCTTGTTATGCTGCTGTTCAATAAACTTGGGAATGTGATAGGAAAACAGCATCCACAAACGAAACATAAGTGACCTCACCAAATCGTTGCTTCCACAACATTTAAAATATGGCAGATATATAAATTCAGCTGGCATTAAATGATACACATTGACAATTTCCTTGTATATGTAAGTCATTAAAAAAAAGTTATTTGAAACCTTAAAGCTACGGTTGTTAATCTTGAGAAGCTATCAAGAGAATGGTAGCTTTTAATATAAACCAACGGAAAAACACAAACCAACCGTTTCCAATAAAAGTAACTAGCAGCACTTCATTCAGAGAATTTAAATGTCTTAATTGCTTTCGGGATTTATAGGATTTTTCAACAAGTACAACTAAAAAGCTTTTGTTTCTTGGTCTACAAGCTTTTGTCAAGGCTGTGGCTATAGCTCTATTTAAGTTTGGCTCTTGCTTTAGTTTAGTAGTTTCCTGTTTAGATTAAGCTTGCATTGCAACTGTACATTTAACATGCTAATCTGCTTAAAGTTGGCATGGCAATACGAGGTCAACTGAAGTCTGGTTTTAACAACATTATGAAGAATTACTGCACTTTGGCTTTGTAAGGTATTGGGAAACAATGCTCTTCTCTCTTAGTTCCTGGAAGGTGGAGATGCTACAAGGGAAGAGCAGAACCAATCCCTTAACTTGGTGGGCTCAGTTCAGGACAATATGGGTGTGAGGCTGAAGGCCACAAAGGCAGCTCTGTGTTTCAGCAGGAGCTTCGAGTGGCTCTGCTGGCAGGCACACATAGATCAGTATTGTATCAGTGGCCATCTATGGGACCTGGGCCAGCGATCGGTCACACCCCCACAATGTCACATGAACTCATCCAGATGTGTTGAATGTGCATCACGAGAGGGAAATCAGATTCTTCTTCAAAGAAAATGTATAAATAGTCCAGTTGTCTCTTTCCCAGCATCACTAGTGTGTCTGTTGTCAAAGAGAACAAGGCCTTATATTTACATCTGCAGCTAAAATTGGGAGTTCAGATCATGTATAAGTATCATCCTATGCACTTTGACATGATACATCTACACTGAGAGGTAAGATAAATATAGGCCCCTGAACTAACTATGGAGGTGTACATACTACAACCCAAATTCCTAAAACATCACAAAATACCACCTAAGCCTGCTTCTGTCAATCATCACAACTCCTCGCCTCAAACAGGAGCTGACGCCTGCCATCGGCACAACAGGATTGAGTTTAGCTGTATGGGAATGAGAGAAAGGCAACAAACATCAACTCATCCTCAGGAGTATTATCCTATTTTTGCGACACATTTTCTATTCATCTCTCCCATCGCCTCCACCTCTGATTTCCTCAAGATCAGGCAGAATAGCGGAAAAGGCAGAGATGAAACAAAGTTTACCGCCTCTCCTCGCCCCCTCTCTCTCCATCTCCCACCTTCCTCGGTGGCTCCAATTAAACTGGCCCTGGTTTTTCTTGCGTAATAAAAACCCTATTAAAAAAACCCTATCGGCTTCCTGTGTAGGTTCATAGTGTGGTTAATGAAGTCGCTATCAGCTCGCAGAGCGGGACAAGGTCTTATTAAAGCCAATGGAATGTAGCGAGGCTCATTGGATCAGAGACTCCCTGCTCATTAGAGTGCATCTGTAGCGGCCCACTTACATGGGAGTCTGGTTGATAGGGTGATTGACTGACTGGCTGGCTGGCTGACCAGACTGATTGCCGGTTATATTTTTAATGTATCCATTTTCGGTCTATTTGCGTTGTTTACTTTATTTCTCTTGGGCGTTTTTGCCTAAGGATTTCCAAAAAATAATTACCTAGGTTCGGAGACAAAAGTCCAAAAAGAGAGCGAGGTGTTTAACTTATTTACTACATATTCAGAGTAGTAATATAGCAAGAAAAAACAAGATTCATAGTGTACTGATGTCTGTTGCCGTGTGGATGCAATACCTAGCCCCTGACTGTCGTATTAAAGGCTTTTTTGAATTTGAGTTAAGTCAAATACTTCTGATGACAGATTTTTGTTCCTCACCAGCAGTGAAATTATGCAGTCTATGTGTTGCTTTCAGTCCATTTTCAATGTCCTCAGGTCAAATCAGTAAAGCTGGGTTGACACTACCATGAGTAATCGTTGAGGTCATAGGGGCTTTAAATTTGAACTCCATTTTTTACATAACCAATATAATTTTAAATGGTCCCTGACATATTTAACCCAGTATATTTAACCTGCATTACTTCATTTGACCACTTTGACAAGCGCAAGAAGTTGTACAATTGTATCACCTTGTAAGGAATATGGCGAACGAACGTGTAAGCAAACTGCAGCCTGACTGCAACAGCTACACAACGCAACATCACCTGTTGTCAAATGTCTAGAGGGCTGACTAAGTCATTCTGCTTTTAGCTTTGTTTTGGTATGCTCAAAATCCTACGTGACTCTATAGCTGATACATGCTTCACTATGCTTAGCAATTGCAAACCTTTTCTGTCTACTATGGCAAGCCGTTTGAGTATTTATTCCATATCCTTGATATCAGACAGCATTCGCCTTCACTAGTTGTCTCTTTGATTGTCTACAAATGACCAGTTGATGTTGCGTAGTTACGTAGTGTACCGTGGGATCATCAGAGATGTTCTGCTTATGAAAGGGAGTGATCAAAAACATTAAAGCTGTGGGCCATAACACCAAGATAAAGTGCTGAAAGTAGCAACAATTTCTCCTAGGGATCTGCTGAGTATGGTGGTAATTTTATGTGAGTTCTCAACATAAATCATTATTTCTGGCAACTACCATCAAGAAATAAATTTGCGCCTTGAGAAACGGTTAATCTTTCACAGCATTCAGCAATTTTCAAATCTGCTTTTTGTCGGTCTGAACACACATTAAGACAGAGTAGTCCATTTATCATTTTGACAACGATTACCGACGGACCTTGGGACTTTTGTGCTTTACAGTTTCCTCGAATGACTTTCAAGAAATTGGTATGAAAAAGTAATTTGTGAGTTGCTGTAAAAGAGGAACTAATAACACAGTAATATTTTCCCAGTGTTAGAAAAGTAAGCGTCACGCCAATCACTCTGCAGTGCAGACATTGATATCAGTCTTTTTGATGGATTATAACTGTTGAACATTGTAGCAGATTTTGAAAGTGAATTATTCCTCTAACTACCTAAAGGTGTGTGTAGCTGCCCTGCAATAAGCAACAGTTCAAAAAAAAAATCTAGTGCTGGAGCATTGCTCTTTAAAGATTATGCCTCAGCAATGAATCACTCAGTAAATCCCTCAGTTTTATGTGCTCAGTATCATGGCTGTAATAGCTTTAAAATATGCTGTAATGTCACTCCAATATACTTATTTTACCTTTCACTTCGTGCGCCGCTGTTTAATAGTAGCAATTAATCTCGTGCATCATTCGCCCTTGCATGTGCCCCTCAAGCAAAGTCAATAGGTCACATCAAGAAAGGTTATGAGGGTCAAACTCCCCGGGGCTTTCACGTCAAGCAAGCCTATTAACCAGCCTATTATTGGTCATTTCAGTGCTTGGCTTTAAGTTATGTTTAGGTTTTGCATGTCTAATACCTCCTGGCCCAGTAGCCCTTAGCGTGAGGAAGCATCCCATCATCCGTCCGAAAGGGGCCCCTTTAAATAGAGCATCATTGTCTGGGAGTTGAGGCTGATGTTGTGTGTGTTGCATTTCCACTGCTGCAGGGTTTGGAGTTCATTAAAGGTCTCTTCACTGGAAAGTTAAAGAAAAAAAAAAAAGGGACAGCGTTTAGACAAAAAGTAAGAGCGGGGATCGCAGCCTGACTGGGGACCCTAGAGAAACGACCTTTTCCTCTAAAGGGATTCATTATGGTAACACGATAGCCCTGTCTGGGATAATGGAGGGATGAGGAGAGGAAGAGGCCATGTGGGCAAGCAGCATGATGTTGATGCTTTTTTCCTGGACGGAGGCCCTTCTCCGCAAGAATCCGGCCTCAAATACTCTGTAACAAGAGCTGTGTTGTGGTTCGGAGAAAGCCCCAAACGCTGTTGTGTCGGGGATAGAGAGTTCGTATGACTTCAGCTGATGTGGAGACAGATAGGAGTCCTTGGAAAGCGTTAAAGCTCAATTGCTACAAGGGAAAAACATTTGCTTTATTTCAGGGCACGGAATTGAAAATAAATGATTTTTCTTATCATATTTCATTATCCTTCCTCAAGCCTGAATGGAAAAAAGAAAGGCAATTCTATATAGCTATTTGTTCAACTGTCTTCGATAAGAATGTAAATCAAGAGCCATATTTTCATCTGGGTTCATTTTCCTCACACATCATGTACGAGCTGAGTGCAGGGCGTGCCTTCGTCTGCTGTGTTTAGGTAGCAGGCGTGGGGGTAAAGAGACACGGGCCAGAAGCCTCCGCGCTCCAACAGCAGGTTTCAATTCTCCACCAGCGAGGCAGGTTAACTTATGCAGACACCAATATGGGAATTTGGCCAGGTTTATTTTCTTTTGATTAAATAGGCATTTGGGGCATTTGCAGCCGGGCTTGAGTCTCTACAATGCCTTTATTCTAGGGTAGGGAGGGTGGAGGTGAGGTGAGAAAGGAGCCGGATAGGGGAAGGCCTCAGTGAGGGAAGATGTGGTGATAGTCGGTTTCATTCTGACTCCTTTCCTCTTTTCCCTGTGACACCTTTGCCCTCTTCTCCATCGTTTTCTCTCCCGTGTCAGAGCTCTGGCATGAAATTCCACACATGCCTTCAATTTGGAATGCTCAGGAGTGAAGTTATCTTACCGCTGTGGAATTTCCCCCTCTTGCCTCCGAACATGAGCCCAGAAACAATTAAGAAAAAATAAGAGTGGGGTTTATTATCGGATTGGGTTAGCGGGGCGATGGCTGTCTGTAAATGAAAGCAAATGTAACGCTTGCTTCTGTTTGTTCAGGCCAGTGTTTACTGGAGAGTGTGACTGAGTGGCAGGATGGAGAGATAACGATGGGAAGGTGAGAGGTGACAGGGATAAATATTGCAAGTCCTCTCCGGAGTCTGTGCTAAAAATACCATAAGCACTGAGGATGAACTGAGAGAGGTATTTATCTCATCCCAGATGAACTCTGCTCGTTATCTCACTTTCCCCCAAATGTTTACCCATTACCCCTCACATGATGAACTCAATCTCAACTGAGTCATGTCTTTTAATACGCTTCCCAGCCCCGACTGAATAATGACCACTGTTACATAAAATGGAAAAGACAAGATTTTATACATCCCACAAAACAGTCTCACTCGTTCTCCTTTGGGAGATCTGTGAGCCTAGAGTAACCCAATCACTGATGGGTCTGTCAAAGATGTTAGATCCGTGGCTCTGCTTTTGACCGCCTGTCCTGCTATTGTACTCATGTCCTTGGTTTTGTTTCTGCTCCTTTTCTCTAACTGCTCAAGAAAAAAAATCTGGGTTATAAAAAGAACAGTGACGGAAGGCCTTTGAGGTTTTCCACAAGAAACTGTGAAGAGGAGTGCGGAAACAGCTCGGTCCTTTCTACTTGAAATAGCAATTATGCTAACGCTTTTATATTTTGGATACTGGGAGCACGTGTTCAAGTGTCCTATTCTCAGCGATGACATAGAGAGAACAAATCTCATTCTCCTGAATAATAACCACATTGATGCTCAGAAAATATCTTTATTCTAAGGTTCAGAGATTTGCGCTTCTTTTCTCCTTTTCCCAATATCAGAGAATAAAACCTCCTTTTCAAGAACTAATTGATATATAATCTAATGACCCGCTTCTTCTTCTCACTCCCAGAGAATAGGATTATGCCAGCTGCAGAGCTAAAAAGAGAATCCACTCTTTGTTAACCGGCATCAGGCCCACTTGAGTTTTTTAAATCTTAGAAATGCTGTAAAATATATTGGATCTGCAATATTCAGAGAGAAAAAACTTGGATTCTGTCTTGACTGATATGTATTGCAAATAGGATGGAGATCCTCAGGGTGCAACAGCACTTTGGCAGTCAGTCATCTGTAGATGGGAAAAAGTATGACTGTGCTGCAATGAGCTATTATCAGGATGCAAAGAGAGGAAGACTATGAGGCCTTCGCGCCAGTCTCAGTTACATGAAACCCACCCCTGCTGTCTGGCCAACTCCTGCTCTCCGCCCTGTGCTGCAAATGAAAACATGGGTGTGTTCCGGAGAGAGAGGGAAAGAAGGAAGAAATAGTTTTAATCCTCCCTTCTTTACCATGTCTTGCTATAGAAGATATCCATGGATGTAAAAACATTACAGAGCAATTTGATGAAGAGCTACCTACCATCATGGAAACAGAGTGGGATGACGGAAAGAAAGGAAAAAGAAGACAGTAAAGAACCGAATAACAAGCGGATGGGGGTAAAGTCTTTTCAGATTTGCGGCGGGTTGTCTGGGCCGGCCTCGCGTCTCATTGAGAGTCTGTGTCCTCCCTCTGAACTCAGAAACAGGGAGGTGACACCACCATCTCCCACTCAACAGTCAATATCAATAACCCGCATTGGACGTCACAGGAGAAGGAAGTGAGGAGGAAGGACTGCTCTTAGTTGGATGGGTATCGGGCGTAAAACCTTCACTTTCTCTATTATTGTGAAGTTGTGAAGGGGAAGTTTAATGGTGGGATCAAACAGGTTGACTTTAATGTAGTCGTCAGAACATGGGTCGTTTGCTTTGATGTTATGTACAGTGAAAACTATTATGCAAAGTAAGAGAAAAAGCCCTTTTAGAGAGCTAAAACGATGGGCTACTGTTAGCATACAATCTTTAAATCAGCTTGAATGAGTCAGATGAGAAAATATGCTGTTGGTGTATGTATACTGTTTCATGAGTCAGCAACATTTTGAGTTTGACCTTTGAGCCTCATTAGAATGGTTGGTAGAGATAGCAGTACTTTTGATTTATTTATTTGGTGGGTCGATAATTTTTATGTAAATTGTGATGTGCTACCAGCATTTAGGATATACTGTTTTTCTTTGCCTTTGGATCAAGGATAGTGCATTCGCCATACAAGTATGTCCAACAACCTTATTCACTGATTCTCGATAACTGGCAACTAGTCAACGATATCATTTGAAAAGTCCATGCGGTGGACATATTTTGGAGTTATTATAGTTGTAACATATAAAACATTGGGTGAAACTCAACCAAAACAGTAAAGAAGCATGTTAGGGTAAGTGTTAAGCAACCAAAACACTGAGCTGAAAGGCACTAAAACACTGTTGTACTGAAGGGAACCGAAGAGCTTGGTGATAGTTATGTCAGGTATATCCCTGTTTTTGGTGCAAATCAGTTAAACATGCCTTTCATCGGATAAAGCTAACAAGTCTACTTGTATATTATATTTCAACGTTTACCGACACAATCGGACAAAAAAAAAAAATGACTTCCCATATAACAGTAGAAACTATACTATATAGGCTACTATATAATTTCGATTTGTGTAAGACAAATAGAGGAATTGACTATAAAGTTGACTTGGACTTTGAGATTCTATTGGCTCCATCTTTTACATAAGAAAAAGACAAACATTGTGTCAGTCTCACCTTTAACATTTAAATGTTCATTTGGACAAAAAGAAATGGCCAAACAGATAGATGAGTGGAGTGAGTGGAGCACACCCAGGGGAAATGGCAGGATTTAGTAAGAGCATATGGTTCAGGGAGAGGGACTCAAATATCACTCTGCATTTTAAAACTAACATACCCAAAATCAGGAAAGTGCTCTTTAGGCTTGCTGAACCGTAGCATTCATCTTGCTATGTGGCGACCATCCAGAACCTGCCCCGTGACCCAACTCATGGCCTGTATCGAAGTTGAAGAAGTACTCTAGCATGAGCGATGAGGAGCGGGGCGATCGTTGTTGTTTTTGGAGTCCGGAGTAACCCACTGTGAACTCCGCTGGTTCAGTCCAGAATGGGCCTGCTGATCTGTGCCCGGGCTTTCTCACCAGACCCTTACTCGCCTGCCTGCTGGGCTTCCTGTGCCGGGGAAAGAGAGTAAGAGCGTGAGGCGGGTGGCAGGCAGCCAGGAGCCAGGAGCATGTGTGAGCAATCTGTAGAGCCAGAACATCTGTGTGTGTGTGTGTGTGTGTGTGTGTGTGTGTGTGTGTGTGTGTGTGTGTGTGTGTGTGTGTGTGTGTGTGTGTGTGTGTGTGTGTGTGTGTGTGTGTGTGTGTGTGTGTGTGTGTGTGTGTGTGTGTGTGTGTGTGTGTAGTGTAGTGTACGTAGTAGTAGTACGTAGTTATACTACGTACGTAAGTAGTTAACGTAGTAAGTAGTAGCTGCTGTGTGTTTGCAAGGGTGGGAGGGGTTGCCATACCTGCTCTGTGTAATCACGGCTTAATCATACCTTTCCATGTCACTTTCTCCTTTAAGCTGCACGCAGTCTTTCAGTTGACAGTTGATGATGAGAGGTTTCAGTTTGAGAGGCAGCCAGTTGAGGTCAGAAACTTCAGTCGGATTATTTTTCCTCTTATCTGCACTCAAAGATTCTCCCCGTAAATCTCATTTAAATTCCATGTAGAACACAAAATGTACAAAAGGAGGATTTCTCTTTCCAGGACCTGTTTGTTTGTTTTCCCAAAGCCTAGATTAGTGTAGTGTTCTATTACGCAAGCATGCAAATCAGTGACCCTGATCCCTCAGGCTCCACCACCACTACCCCCTAGGCCTGGGGAGCCTCTGAGCCCTGACCCATGAAAGTGACTGCCAATCCCTCTGAGATTAACCTCTGACCTCTACATCAATAATATCTGACCTTCATCCAACCCCCACTCGGACACAACAGAGCCCCATTCACATGACAGGCTGCTCGTTAGACACACACTCAAGTTTAGGCTAGACCAAACATTGCACTTTAGGTTGCTATCCAGAGTTTACTCCAGTTTACTCCAGCATGCATGAGCTGCAGCGTTTGAGACATGACTCTGCATTGTTTGTCCCAGAGCAATTTATTAGTATAATTTCCTCTCCACCTCTGGGACCAAAAAACACCCCTCATTTCATAACTTTGCCGAGCTGTGGACCAGATCTGATCTACATTTCCCGTCAAATAAGGAGCAACGTTACTTTGTTTACGGAAATGCTTCTTTTTTTTATCTCGAGGGCACTGGATGTAGCGTGCAGTTGCCAACTTGGACTTGGCACTTAGCTTGACCTCCAGTCTGTATGGGAGTAATGTGTGGAGGTGTGTTCCAAGAAAGCTGATTACCCTAAAAACACGACCTACAGTACATGGTAGCCTATTAAACTGACATGACAAATGTAATGTCATTGCTCTACAAACAATCAGCATGTGGGTGTAGACATAAAAACTCATGCTATAATTATGATGGATGCATTTGGTTACTGTACTTCTTCTGGGTTGTTGTCTTTGTAGCGTTTTAATGCAAAAACTGCTTATTGACGGATTCAAGCTGTCTTGTATTTATAGAGTGTTATCTGTTTTTTTTTGGAGTGCAATCACAAATAAGTGCTATCGGTGTTCCCATGCTGTTATCTTTTGGAATGTGGATCCCCACTGGCTGGGTTCCCACAGAGACGGACTGGGTGTGTCTCCCACCAGAGACGCTGTCCAGAGAAAGTGGGGACACTGCAGAAATCACAGTTTGGCATTGACGAAGGGAGGAGGGAGGGAGGATTTACTGCAGATGGAAATTAGTCTTTTTAATTGAATTATATCATGGAAAAATAAGGAAAATACCACATGCAGTAAACAGTTTGTAAAATCGTCTCTAGGATGTTTATATGTTATATAATTTAACAGATCAACTGTTTTTCAAGACCATTTATACCATTTGACAGGAATACAATTTTGTTCAGGAAGTAATTTAATTTCTTTATTAAAAGGTTTTGTTTATTTCCCTTCATCCATCTTAAATCTTAAATCCTACTAATAGTCATTTTAATACGGATCTAATATTGGTGGAGTTACATCTATTACATAACAGTCTTTTCTATTGATTTAAAACAATGAGAAGTGCAGCTTTAAATTGTAAAATGGAAAAAGACCATGATGCTATAATCTCCAATTTCCTAGAAAAACACTGAGTGGGACAGTGTGAGGGGATAGTTTTTCCAGGTGAGAGCTGTGATTCTTATTCAAAGCAACATGTGTTGTGCATTGCATTGTGGTTTACTGAGGCCACAGCTGGTTGAGGATATCTGCCTCTCCCACAACAGATGTCCCCCTTTAAGATTACCGAACACTTGTGTTAAATGGTGACTTATCAGAGGAGATCATCGCCTTTAAATAATCTTTATTTGGGTAATGAGAATAAATACACAAAATAGAATGGGCCCAAACATGAATGTGACATCACCAACAGCTGTTTGTAATAGCACTGGTTTATTTTTATTTTAATAACTTACGTGCAGGTGTCCTAGCATTCACTACTGCCCCACATAAACAAGGCAAAATCATATTCCTGGAAGTGGAATTATCACACAATCTTCCTCACCGCCGACCTCTACACCAAACCACTTGGATCAATATTTTCATAGTTGTATTTTACCTTGCTTAATTTCCACAGACATCAGTGAGGTTGATGCGGCCGGACGGTAAAACCCTATAATACCCACTAACTGGGGGAGGGTGGGGAGGAGGTAGAAAACGACCACTAAACGGGCCCTCCAAAGGGCCTCACTACGTAGGTGGTCCTACCCCGCCTCCGTTTTTATGGCGCAGTCTAGTCAGTGCTCTTGGGTCTTTTCTTGGATAGCAAAAGGGGTAAATAGAAGAGGAATGCTTTAATGTATTGCATGTGGGGAAGCACCCTCATGTGTATGGAAGTCTATTCTTCTCTTTGTTAAACAATGATGGCACTGGAGCCTACTGTAAAGCAGGCACCGACACAGGGGTTGGACGTTGTGATGACACAATTTGAACTGAAAACCCTGAAAAATTGGCAGATTGTGAAGCTGTTTTAATTATTAGCCACATTCGACATTATCCCATTCCTGCTTGGCTACAGTGTCGATGCTCCATGGCTGCCTTTGTGTCCCTGACTCCCACTACTGTCCCTGAGCTGCAGCTGGACCGCAGATTACTGCTGTTCACAGAGAAAGAGGGAGGTGGAGGTGGCTGGTTGGATAGTTGGTTTCTGGCTTCAGATCACAGGTTGTGTGCATACAAACCTCAGAGCAAAACAGGCTGTGCCAGGCAGTCCCAGATCTGCCCTGCAACATGGCTGGGCTTTTAACCTGCACTGCTCCATTCATGTTTTTACCACCACACATTGTCATTATTGAATTTTTTGCAGAGCACAATATTTTAACTTTGATACCCATCAGACATATTGGAAGGCATTTTGTATTCATATATCTACAAAGGCAACAGGTCATCTTCCACGTCATATTGCTATAGTAGCACAGAAAGAACAAAACCAAACCTTAATCCTACGGCCCTTCACGCTTTTACGTTATCTAAAGGCTATTTAGTTTCCCAATACGCTTGTAGAACTGAGGCCTGAATTTAGGTTCCCCTAAAGGGGTGTTATAAGGCTGGCTTCTAAGCAAGACGAAGGTCCTGAAAGACACCATGGCAACACAACAGTGGGTGAGCAGAAGATTATTTAGTGGTTGTAATCTACTTTCAGCATTAGATATCACCATATTATATCCACTGTCCCTTTTAGTGAAACCATAAAAAGCATTCACAATATGGTAGTAATCCACATGCATGTTTTCGGTTGGCCAATGCTGTTCTTTGCCAGATCAAGGTTTAGCAAGGTTCAACTTTTTTAGGAAGCTCGGCATTTTTGCTACTGAATGGTTCCAATAATTTGAACAAGATGTCTACGAATTCTCTCTGAACATCGCCTTACTGCAGAATCAAACCTTCCCAAACATGCCTGACTTGGCTGTGGCAAATCCAAACATGTCTGTAACAACAGAAGTGGAGTTTAGTCATCATCAGAGGGATATTAATACTGCTGATACACCAGGACTCTACTGCATTTAGTCGAAGTCAATGACCTTTGTCCTGTCATCCTAACTACTTATTCTACAATGTTCTTTCCCCTTGGTACATTACAAAATCACGATATGAGTCTGTCAAAGAACAATACATGTTAGAATTGACTCTCTAATTACAGTACATGTTCCCTGAGCAGATGAACTGATTAGACACTGGAACGCCTAGATGCATACATTTGCATACTAATGACATTTTTTTAAAGATCCATTTATAATAATAGCGGTCATGTGATTATGTGTTGACTTGCATATCTTTTTCTAATTATTTAATTCAATTGCGAAATGAATGCCCTCTGGCAACCGAGGTTGTCTTTAATGTATACAAATGATTAGAATGAGGAAGGCAGGCAACTCAAGTGCCTTACATTATATTGTAGAGTGGAAAAGGCATCATTTGACACACATTCTTGCCTCCCAATTAATGTGTGCATATATTGTACTGTATATACAACCTACAAAGCTGTTCAGTTCAGCTTGAGGTTGGAGCAGCTGTTATTTACTGCAGCAACGTCTGCATTCACAGCCTTGGTCTTATGGCTCAGAGTAAACTCTGGAAGAATGATTCAGCGTTGACGCACTGTGTTTGACCCTACAGTATGTGCTGCTTCCAGTCTGCTTCGATGGACTCACAGTGAACTGGGCAATTGCTGATAATTTTCATAAATGGGTTGCTGGAAGTCAGTGGAACGTGTTGAGCGATGTTTGCATATGCAGCTGCAACGTCGGAGGTCTGTTGATTGGTAGCAGACCTAATCGGGCGTGGCGCAGCACAATGGGAGCATCCACATTTAGTCGGCGAGCTTCCTGCTGTCCCCCGTCACGTTGTTTACACGTACACAAACTGCTGGAGAGGAGCAGTCGGCCAGATGCGTGCTATATAATTCTGACACAGATGACACCCTCCCCTTCTCCATCTCACACTGTGAAGCAAAAGAAAAACAAGGCATGGACGGGCCCTTGAGAGTTGTGGATTGAGACTTTGACTTCATCCTCCAGCAACTCCTCGCCGCAGACCTCCAGCGTTGCACAGAACAGCACGGAGAGCTGAGATTCCACTCAGGATCAACATGTTAAAAAACAACAAACGCTTTTAGTCTTCTTGGCTCAACTTCTACGCTTTGTCCTTACCTCTCACGATCGCTTGCTTTTGAGCTCAGTAAAAATAACACTGTGTCATATTTCCCTCGCTTAAAGTGATTTAACGTTCAATTGAGCTTGAAAAGCCAAGTGGTTCTGTTTTGATACACTCAGGACACACCGCTCCCACTTCCCCGTCCCTGTTTCCTTTTGCTTATTTATTTATCCTCTGTTCTATTTTTCTCTCTTTGGGTCTCCATGTCTGCATCATACCAGAAAACATTAGTCAAAAACTCCAAATAGTATCCCTTGGAGAAGGACACACAGGTAAGTGGTTTTATGTAACAATATCGGAAGTGCTTCTCATGCCATCGGCATTTATGCATGCGTTTTTTTCTTGAATCCGGTAAGAGTAAAGTTTTCTTTTCTACAAGGCCATGAAGTATGTGAAACAGCTGGGTGTAAGATTGGGTGCAGATATGCTGACACTAATAATTCACTGAAAAGGTTCTCTATAAAGTTAACAGTGGCCGCTGTGAGTCCTCAGGATGGAGGAAGAGAGTTCCTAACCCCTGAGCAACATGTCAAGAGAGGGAGGAAACCTGCTGAGGAATCCTTACAATTGTTACTCTGTGTGTGTGTGTGTGTGTGTGTGTGTGTGTGTGTGTGTGTGTGTGTGTGTGTGTGTGTGTGTGTGTGTGTGTGTGTTTGTGTACGCACGTGTGTGTACACTCTCCATCAACCATTGTCGCTCATCCATCTTTCACGCCTGTTGGCCCCCACAGAGCGAATAATACTGCTAATGTCTCTTCTGGGAAAGATGGATGCCGTTCCGTGAGTGAGTGATAATGGAGACTAGGGCATGCACGTCAGACTAAATCATAACTTTTGCATATAAAGCCTTCGTAAAACTCACCCGGCACGGAAAAGGGTTGCAGGTTTTAGTTAAATAAAGATGTTATCATCACCCTCAGCTATTTTGGAATTCCGTTTTAGTTTTGATAGGAAATACTTTACACACATTCTACAATCCTGTGGTTTTGGTCAGTTTCAATGTTCCCTTTCTGAACCACTGCTCTCCTTCACCACTGAACAATGAATAGGGGCAGGCTAAATTGAAAGGTTTTCTCAGAAGCGTTACACCTGATTAAAGTGAGGGTTTTTTGTCCTTTCTCAGTGTCTCTGGTGAAAGCTGAGCAGAGACACTGCTTGTGGCTCCAGTTGTGAGTTATCTCATCTCATGTCAGAGGCTCAGCATGCTCATCATCAGCCCCCTGCTGGGGTGTTGGACTCAGGGGGGAAGAGGATGTACTGGGGGTTGATGGGTAGTGATGGGTGCCTGGTACAGATCAGGCCAGGACATGTGTCATCCCTCAGGCAAACAGATTATTAGCTTTAAAAGGGAAGGAAGTGACAAAAAAGACGTGTTACTTCCTTCTGATGGTACGGTTTGCTCTGTCCAGGTTTGTCTGTTTGTTTCTGCTTCCAACTTTAAAAATAACTGAAAATCTAGCCCTTAAACATAACCCTGCTCACTACTACCAAAAACTGTCTAATATTGCTTGTAATAGTATTTCAGTTTTTACTGGCCTTTAAAGTGTCTATAATAAAAATGATTTGTGGGATGACTGGAACTGTGAAAATAAGCGCATTTTCAAATTATGCATATAAATGTGTATGTTATTTGCTTGGTTTAGGTTAAACAAACACTAGCGATAGCAGCAGAAGAAACATTTCAGTTCTACATGAAGCGATGAGGGCTCTTCCTTTAATTGAAATGAAATAATAGTAACATAAACTTAACAGATGGTAATAACTACAAATATCGTTCATTTTCAATCCCACATTTTATGTATTTACCAGCTTTTAACAAACACCATTTCCCCAAAAGATCAAGGCCAATGGGGGTTAGCACCAGGTCTACAGAGGAGACAAGTTCAGACATGCCTGTAGCGACAGCAGGACAGAGGGACTAACAGATTAGGTGTTGTGAAAAAATATGACACTTTAAAAAGTGGGAAATGATAATATTGCAAGGGTATCAGAGAGAAAAAATCGCTTTAATGGCATAGTTGACACACAATACCAAATTGGAGCAAATGCTAACATGTTAACTGCTCTTGAAGAAAGTGCGATATTATGGTGTCACTCACCTTTCTTATAATATGGATAATTTCTCAGTTAGACAGATGAAAGAAACCCTTGAGCTGAGCAAAAGCTAGCCTGCTTGGTTTCAAGACTTTGACTGTACATATCATAAGAGAAGAATGACATTTGGTTAGTAGTGCTTGAGCATTGACAATATATATTTCAATAGATCTACAGCAAAGTGTCTTATTCCAGAGACAGTTTTAATTTGAAATTATATATTTATTACATTATGGTTTTCGAAAAAAAAGATTTGCCAATAGCTGCATTCACACCAAGTACTTTGCCGTACTTAGTTCCCAGCACTTAGTTCCCAGCACTTAGTTCCCCTATGGAACTAAGAGCCGACTGCGTTCACTCCGGAATAAGTTCCCGGAGGGAAGATTACGCAAATGAGCCGTTTACGTCACTTCGTCTTCTTCTGCTTTGGCAGGCCGCAAACAACTTCACGGCGTATACTGCCACCCGAAGTCCCCGGCCGGAAGTCCCCGGAGTTGGGGACTGGCTTGGATGCGCCTAATGCCGGCTTCAAAAAACTTTTCAGAGTTTTACGGGGCGTGGTTTGCAATTCGCCCAGCCAATATAAATTGGTACTTTTTGGTACCATCTCTCTAGCAGGCACTAAAAATGGGGGTAAAAGTTCCTGGCACTAAGTACGCTTTTTGGTGTGAACGCGACATAAGGGGTACCAACGGAACTAAACGGGAAAAGTATGGGGAAAAGTACTCCGGTGTGAATGCGCCTAATGTGTACTCGGGATTATCTAGGGTGACACCATTTCTGGATTTTCCAAATGTTTGGAAAAACAAATTCTAGGAATTGAAAGTAACCAAACAAAAGTTATCTCTGTAGCTGCATGAGTCAAGCGAGAAAACACATTTTAAAATGCGGGTGATACAACCCTTTAAAAAACTCTCAGTTTGTTACCTTTATATTATCCAGCTCTTAGCCCTGAAATAATGCACTTTCTCTGCTTTGTCAGACTGGCAATTAGGCTAGCTGTGGTGTAATTACACATCACTGCTAACTTATAAAACTTTTTGGCAGATTGGAAACACTGGGCCGTCTACACGATAAGCCTGTATTTTCCCTCTGGCACTCGTCCATCCTCCTTCCCTCTCTTTTCCATGTCTGGCTCACTGGGTTGTCTGTGTGTCTGCTGCACTCTAGTCAGATCCCTTGAGAAATCGAGGACAGCCTATATGGCTCTGACCATGTGAGTGTTGCAGGGATTGTGTGTTTGGCCATATGACAGCCCAGTGATACTTAAGAGCAGCAAAGAGTGCAAACAACACACTGGGATGGCAAAATACACACAGAATGATTCACTTTGCTCACTTACCGAGTCTGGCGAGCATTTTCCGACAGAGTGATCCTCGTGAGTGCACATATACTCGGAGTGTATCTGTCATCCAAATGAAAATGTGTGATGAAATGAATCAAATGTAATGATTTATGAAGGAATGTTGCGTGCAGCAGGATTCGGTACCCTGGCAGCAGACAGTTAATGAGAACTGGATCATCATGACTCTGCTATTACCTCCCGATATTTCATCTGCAAAAGCACACAGGACGACAGCCATCAGTCACAATGACTTTCTCATGCGTCGTCCCTTTTGCGAAGTGTACTGATGTCATATCTGGCATGAGCAGCCCTGATGCGGACATATCAAATTAGCCATGATATCCGCATGAAAGCACTTATCTTATGACTCATATACCAAACAGAGGTCAAATATCTGGCTCATGGGCACCTCATGTCCTGCCTTCACGGAGCATCTATATCTTATCTAATTCAGATAATGGAAGACATACTCCTGCATTCAAAGCAAGTGACATGTCACAGAGAGCAGCAGGCTATGCCCTGTGCTTTGTCACTTGGTCCCAAGCATGATCTGACGTGTTCGCTCTGTTGTGCCTCTGAGTAAATCACCAAATTGTTAAGCCTTTGGAATGAAAATGAAAATGAGATGTTTTCTCCGAGTGGGGTCTGATGACCTTGCAGTCTCTATTTCAGGCTGGCAACAGCAGAATGAGGAGTGGATTAATTTCATTTACCAATTAGCGCGAGCAGAGAATGGGTGTATCATTACTTCATTGGTTCCACTTCTACCAATTATTTCACCACTTTTATACAAGCAGCTTAAAGCAGATTAAATGAAATCTTAAGCAAAGAGGAGAGGCTGATGAGGTCCGCAGCCAGATGGCTCAATTTTTTTGCAGTCCTTGGCGAAATATCTGAGATCCACTGAAACAAGCAATTAACTGGGATTGTATTCATGCAAAGTGCTTCCTTACTGCACTGTCTTTTTTTTTCCCAAGCCATGCTCAAAGCCCAATCCATTAACAGGAAGCTCTTCGATGCAATATTTTAAGAGATATAAATATTGTAGTAAACAATGAACACATCTATTGCTGACACAGTACCTTAGATTCTTGATGCAACACTTTCCCAACTCACAGGAATAGAATTTGGACTCAAATCAAATATCAAAAAGAAGCTAGTCTCATGGACAAATGGGTAAATTGTCACACTACACCCATTCGTCTATTACATTTAGATTAGCTAACTCATTTTCACACTTGGCCTCATTTGCAGAAAGAGGTGTTAAAGGGATGTTTTTGTTATCCATAGTCAGTATATTGGCTTCAGTAGATTGTGGTTGATACGTTGTAAAATAGAAAGGGGTACAGGTGTGATAGAAAAGTACTCTTGCAGATGAGGGCATCAGCATATTTTAGCCATCTAAAAATATAATTATCAGTTTAAGTGCATGCTATATTAAGAATATTTCATCGCGCTACCTTTGGTCAGACAGGCCTTTCCATTTTAGAAATGTGGTTGATATTCATTCTCCTTTCAAAAGCCACCAGACTCCCATTTTAAAGAAATGTTATTTTAAGTTGCTGCTGCCTCGAATGGTAGTTTGTTTGTCTTTTTGTGTGACTTCGGTTTTTTTAAGAGCCTAGTTTCAGACTCACCAAAGTTACACAATAACAGAGGTAGACTCTTTGGACTTTCTGTAAGTTAAGTTAACATTTCTGTTTTCGTCAATGGAGTCTGGATTAACTTTGTTTTTCATACTGAAAGCTTACACTGTCATGTATTCTAAAGATCTACCTGCTTGGTACACTACTAAAGAGAATTGTTGCAAAGCTCTCTGGGAAATGCAGGAACTCATTTAGTGAGTATTATTAGCCAGTTTTACGGAAATTGAGAATGACAAGAGTAAAATACATCTTTAAACCCCCAAATAACTGCTGGAATGCATGGATCATCACAAATTGGTGATGTAATTGTAAGAGTATCTTTTGGTGACATGCTTTAAAACAGACTTGAAAAATCTGGCAACTTCCCCAGGTCCATTTTCATGTACTGATATAATATAAACTGAAACATTAATGGGCTTTAAGGAAACTTTTGCATTTGGACCCTCCTGTTTTGTCGGTCAACATAAAACTATTTTGAAACCTTTAATACGTATATGCCTTTTTTAGTATAGGCTTACAGGGTGTAACTCACTTTTGACCCCTTTATCTGGCAGCAGGTTAATCCTGCCCTGGTCGGAGAATATTTCATTTAAACAGGTAGATCGTAAAACCAGGTCGATGAAAAAGTGACTCCTCTCTACAATATGAAAACAGTTGTGTGCATGAATCCGGATCAAGGTGGATCAAAGTGAATCTCTGTATCAACAAGAGGCAGCTGTTCACACCACGGGTTCAGAGGTGAGGGGGCTTTACATGATCCTCATGTGTTGAGAGTGGCCCGCATGCCCTCTTCCCCACAGATCTTTTACCTTACAACAATAACCTCGATGCACGGCTGGACCAAAACACAAAGAAATCCCCAGTCGGCCCTTCAGATCTCCTGAGCAGATGCCTGTGGGTGGTGTGATATCACTGGGGAGGCTCAGACCTCATACAGTCCGGCCCTCCCCACATCTGGGCTGAGTTACGGTAGGCACTTTACTCCGTCAAAACCCAGCTGTTTAGGGATTTTCTCTGTTGTGCAGAGCACGGTTGTGTTATGTGGGGAGAGGCCTTTACTTTTGAGAAAATGCAGCACTTCTGTGGGTGTCAGCATGGGACTGTATGTGATTGCCTTGAATATCATCGCTTTTCTCCTAAATGTCTCCCTGCTTGTTGCTGACCAGTTGCAATGGGATCCCAGCCTAGGAAAATAAAAAGCTGTCCGGAGGAAGAAACTGAGTAGATTAGATAAACAGTGTAAGGATGTGATGAAGTGAGCTCACTCCTTCTCAGAGTATTTGAAATGAATCATCCCCATGTGATGTCTGAATAACACATTTTGTTTTCAAATGACTTTGTTATCCAGACATTTTGTTATAGACAGACAGCAGTGTTACCGAGTTGTAAACAATGAACACATGTTCATACTCACTGCACAACAATACCCCAAATGTTGACAATGGCTTCCTGCTGTTGATTCACAATTTCATCATTGGCGGGGGTGATGGATTTAGGAATTTAACACAGAATCAATTTTATGTTTATGTGACCGTGTGGTGTGATTGTATGGGTTCAGGGCAGCTCCTGTGGCTCTGTGAGATAAATTCAGAGGATGCAGTGACCACTGGATACTCTGGCGTTCTTAAAATAATCCTAATTGTAGGTCTGCAGATGGATTCTGATGGGAAATGGACAATTTTGGTCCACAAGGCCCACAAATGTGCAGTTATTATAGCCGAGCCAAGTTTAGCACATTCTTTCTGTATGAAAAAGCATCCAACCTTTGAAATCAGCTTGATAGACTTAAAGCATAAAATCATTCTTTGGCATTCTCTTTAAAGAGCGAGCCATCAAGGTGAAGTTAAATAAAAATACGTCTGGAAATGGTTTCACAACCCCTGCATCTTTTAAGATGGCCTGGCCAGTTTTCTATTTTGTTGCCAAGAAGAAAGCTTAAATCATCATCGGTTATTTGTCAGAAGAGAACTAAAAACAAATGCTGAGACAAGAGCCTGCGAGCCAGCTCCTGCATGACCGCTGGACATAAATTAGACCAATCACAGCAAGGGTGGTGTTTGCCACCGTAGCCCACTGATGGTAATCTGTCTGGCCCATGCCAAGCTTTTAAAGGTGGCCACACTCGCTACATTACGATTGCTACAATTACAGCCTTCCAAAGCCCATTACCTGCTGATCTCTATTTAAAGCTACTGTAGCAAGCCTGTCTCAACATCCACCTTTGATTTGAGACTCACCTAAATAGAGGTAGCTTACACAATACACCATGTGCACTGATTGGATGTAATGATAGATATTTTCAGGCAGGAGTAATTTTTTCCTGTAATTTGGGAATTACATCAGACTAGGGTTAGTATTTTTCTACAGTATTTTATAGACTCAATATCTTTAAATGGGTCTGATAATAATAGTCATAAAGAATGTGTCACGGTTTGTGAAACAAGCAGGACCCAAATGCAGATATAAACTGAAACTTCCTTTATTTCAAGGCTATGATATATATATACAATGACAAAACAGAACACTCACCGCAGAACTAGTCAGGGAACAAGACGAACCGACCAAGACAGACAGACAACCCAGAACTTAAATACACACAAGACTCAATCACACAACAAGACACAGGTGAGGAGGGAGGAGAAAACACAGGGGCCCAGGTGAACATAATCAGACCATTAGACACAACAGTCTGCGAGACCTCCAACGACACTTGAGTGGGTTGGTTCGCCAACAGAACCCGGGGAGCTGGCGTCGGACGGACAGCCAACAGGAGACGAGGTGCTGGAGTCGGCCGGTAGTCGGCGGCCGAGTCTGAGCCAGGAACATGGGGAGCTGGCGTCGGACGGACAGCCAACAGAGACGAGGTGCTGGGTCGGCCGGTACGCCGACAGGACTCGAGGAGCTGGCGTCGCCGATGAGTCAGCAGGTGACGAGGGGCCGGAGTCGGGACCATGGTTACTGGAGCCGGCACTGAAGCCGGGAACATGGCTGTAAGGTCCGGTTCTGGAGCCGGAAACATGGCTGTAGCGCCGGTTCTGGAGCCGGAAACATGGCTGGTGTGGGGCCGGCACTGGACCCGGAAACATGGCTGTAAGGTCCGGTTCTGGAGCCGGAAACATGGCTGTAAGGTCCGGTTCTGGAGCAGGAAACATGGCTGTAAGGCCGGCTCTGGGTCCAGGAAACATGGCTGTAAGGTCCGGAGCCGAAGCCTGGATCCTGGCTGTGTAAGCCAGGTAATGGAGTATGGAAGCAAAGCTGCGTGGGCCGGCACTGGAGCACGGAGCCACGACTGCTGGGTCTGGCGCTGGAGCCGGAACCATGGCTGTTGGGCGCGGAACCCTGGCCTTGCGTCTCTTAGGAGTTTTTTGGAGGCTTCGTGGACCCCCAAACGCCAGACCAGACCCCAAGAAAGGGTCAGAAAATGAGGACTGGCTCTCAGGGCTACGTGAAAAAATCCTAAGCCACTCGGGCAACAAGCTCCAGAGCCAGGGCTTGCGAGCAACCTCCTGACGTGCCTCCTTCAACGCAGCCTCTCTACCCCATCTAGATGAGGCGCCTTTCCACGTATAAAAAATATACTCCAGAGAATATCCAAGACGTTCCGCCTGTAGCTTCAAAAGATCTGCTGGGTCCATTTTAAGGTCGGTTCGTACTGTCACGGTTTGTGAAACAAGCAGGACCCAAATGCAGATATAAACTGAAACTTCCTTTATTTCAAGGCTATGATATATATGTAAAATGACAAACAGAACGCTCACCGCAGAACTAGTCAGGGAACAAGACGAACCGACCAAGACAGACAGACAACCCAGAACTTAAATACACACAAGACTCAATCACACAACAAGACACAGGTGAGGAGGGAGGAGAAAACACAGGGGCCCAGGTGAACATAATCAGACCATTTGACACACCAGGGAAACTAATGACAAGAGGAAAACACAGGGAAAAGGACCAGACAATAACCCAAAGGAAAACATGACATGGAAAACAGCAAAAACACCCAAACCTACAAAACTATAAACGTGACATAACATGAGAATCGTGACAGAATGTGTCCATTCAAATAAACTCCTTATTAAATCTGGTTAAATGTATTTACTATAAACAGTGAAAAGAGTAGTTTTTGGAAATATGAATATCCACTTATTTTGACAGAATTAGAGGGTAAAAAAGGGTATAGTTATATAGCTAAGAAAAAAAATGTGTATTCAATATGTGTAAGTATTTCAGGACAATTAATTTGTTGTTTTTGCTATATATAGACTGCAACTCTATCAAGATGTTTCAGTTGTTTTAATTTAATTTGCCAAGACTCAACTTTTCTAATTTCCTGCTCCGTCAGAAATCCTGCTACCGCCCTGTATATAATGCCACTCTTAAAATTCATGAATTTATGTCGGAGTTTTCCCAGGTTCCAGAGCAGAGAGATATCAGCATAACCCCTCCACCACAGCTACAGAGTCAAGATGTTGGACCAGAGTTCTGGGGAATCGGGGAGCGGCAACTGCAGAAGCCCAAAGCGGGCAGCCCTGCTCACCAAGCTCAGAAACGTTCAGACTCAAAACCACAATTGGCAAACGGAGCAGTGACATCAGCGTCTCTGCACCACATTTCAGTGAATTGCATCTGAGCTGCATATGTACGGCACAATTGAAAACAGACACATCCATGAGTTGGGTGCAGGGTAGTGAAGGCAGTGTGCACTCCGTGAACACAGGGAGCAGCAGAAGTGTTGACCTTCAGTGATACTGAGCAGATGCCAGTAAGTCACAGGCCAAATAAAATGATATGGCTTTCCCAAACTACTGTGTCAGAGCAGATACTCTATCTCATTTCACTTCCATTGTTCTTGTCTTGTTCCTCTCAGTTTTCTCACTTTATCTTTGCTTTAACATGTCATGTTGTCCAAAGTCACAACTTCTGCATTCTGTTCTTCATTCTATCGGAAAAATGGTGTACAAGAGTTACAGGGAACTCAAACATGACTGTCTTTGACAATATTAAATCATTGTAGATCTTTCTTTTCCCATCACTAGTGGCCACAGGATATGTAAAGTCAACAACTGGAACAATTGCTAGCTTTACAGGAAATGAGATTATCATCAAGTAGGTCATTCAAAGTTAAGATGACTCAATGTAAACATGATCATTATTGCAGAGGGGACACATTAACAGCTGTGATCAGGCAAAGTGGACAGGAAAAGATGTACAGTATGTCTATGGCCAGAAAGGCAGTCAACTAAAATGATTCCCACTGAGGGAATACACAAGCCACGGCCAACAGAAGCCATACCAGCCTCCCTACGTTTCAGGGGAGTTCAGTTGTATGGAACATCTGTGTCAATATTATGGAGGTTTTAGGGTCCTCTGTTCTTTTTAAGAGGCGGAAAGGGAGTAGAGATTGCAGCTCTACAGCCTGGAGCCAGAGGGGTGTAAAGCAGGTTTTGGCAAACCTTACAGGAGAACCAAAACAAAAAAGTGGTCCAAAGTTTGCCCCTGTTTTGCAATATCACGACTCAACTTTCATATTGATTTGTGTTATTCTTTCTATTTCTTTTTAAGTATGACTACTCATTTTGCTGGGTTTTATTAACAAACACATGATGATTCTATAGGAATAACTCTAAAAGGCAGATTTGTAGACATTGTTGTGCCACGAACAAATAAGCCAGAACTTCTGACTTGTTTCCCGTGTGTGTGTGTGTGGCGCCTGCTCACCATCTGTGAGCTATTTTTAGAATGCGCACGCTACGTTCGTTGTGTGTGTGTGTGTGTGTGTGTGTGTGTGTGTGTGTGTGTGTGTGTGTGTGTGTGTGTGTGTGTGTGTGTGTGTGTGTGTGTGTGTGTGTGTGTGTGTGTGTGTGTGTTTAAGTCATACATTTAATTTAATTTTATTGCGTAGGCTAAATAATCAAAACAAGAGGACCCAAGCTTCATTAAGTGCTGTAAATAAATGTTACAGGCTAATAGCCTAAGGCTTTTTCTAATGAATAGGCCTAGACTTATAGACAGTAAAGGTCATTTAATTATACAAGCCCATGTATAGACTCATTTCCCACAACCTTGAATCATAACGCTTTTTTGCCTGAAAACTGACTTAAATTCATTTTGATTATGGAAATGTTGCGGATAAACTTTTTGCTTATTGATTAATCGACTCATTATTAAAACTCTGCCTGTGTTTACAGAAACAACGCAAGTCCGGGGGTGTAGAATAATAGCCTTCAACATCAGCCTTATAGCTGGGCATCCAGCTGCCTCCCCGCTGGAGAGGAGGGATGTTTCCTCAGTCTGTGCCGTGGTGTAGGGGCTGTTGCCTCAGCAGATCCCAGCTCAGTCCGTCCAGAGCAGCGGCGGGGATGAGCGCTGGGGACTAGGTGCCAAAGCAACAACGCATTTCACAGGTAAGAGTGTCGCCAGGTCCAACGACACACCGTGTTTAATTCAGGCTTTCGTCGGGGTTCTGTTTTTATTTTATTTCCACGTCCCATTCGTTTGGCTGAGGAGCTGTTTTGAGAAAAAGGCTACACAGAGGTTGAGAGTCGCATCTGCTCTTCGTTCAACATTTCCAGCTGTCCCTCAACTTGCCGCCTCCTCGGTGCTCTCCTGTCCGGTGTCCGGCTGTCCCTGCCTCCTCCGCCCGGATAAGAGGATTTAGGACCGCACTGGGGCACTTTAACCACGCGACATTAGAAGGTGAAGGAGTGAGAGGATGGCGGTGTTTGTGCCTTAACTTGAAGCGTCTGCGGGGGCGACTGCCACTATTTGCGGACGCGCTTCTATCAGCTGAAGGTTAAAGATTGCTGATGGAGCTAGCCCGGCTAGCGTTAGCCCCCTTATGAGCCGTTATATTTCTCTGGAAGAGAGGCCAAACTCCGTTCAAATTACGCCGTTTTAGCTTTCGAGCAGTAATTTATATCGAAAGAAACACTAATTTAGGAGTGCAGTGAAACCTCCAGACCATGGCTTGTATTCGCTTGGCATTTTGTGATACTCCACAATTACTTGTTGTATTACATTTTTAACTTGTAGACTTGCTTTGCCTTACATTTTCTCAGTGGGACTCCATCCTTAATGTGCTGTGGTGGGCGACAGTAAGCAGTTGGAGTTATAAAACAGACATTGAAACACAGTCTGAATAGTGGGTCATCCATCCGCCGAATAAAAAAATGGACCTATATTGATCCATAGAAGGTCTTAAGTGTAATTAGGTACGCATCCTTTCCTTACTGTAACGGACCCCTGAACGGGCAGATGTTTTAACGGAATTTGGCGTGGATTCTCCCTGCATCTGTGATCTGCGCGCATCTGGGCTAGGCTAGTATGCTACGGCAGCAAACGGAACCAGCGGGGCTAGCATCATGCCAAGCCTGTCAATCATTTCGTAACGACATGATGACAACACTCGGGTCCAGTAACGTGTAGCTCTCGGTTCTGCGTGGATGCTTGAGAACACCAAATGGCGATGGAAATGAGCTGCAAACGGCACTTGGCAAATGGTATGCCAAGTTAAGGTTGCTTTGATGTTTGCATGCTGTCACTTTGTCACACCTGCTGTTTGCATGATGATGGCTGCTGCTTGACCTCTCTTCTCCTTCCCCCATGCAGCCTCCTGCATGCACTGCTCACAACCTTGCATGCATACACCGTCAAAACAGCCATCCGACAGCCAGTTTGCTCTAATTGGTTAATGATATGCTATATTTAAGATTTGCATTGCATTTAATATTTATAGCTGGACTGAACATGTCTAACAGCATAGCCTTTAGTAATAATGAATAGCCTACAAGACTGGATGGATAAAACACTTAGGCTATTGTTAACTCACACCTCAAATTATGCCACAGTGTTTGCAATTGCTTAATTGCTTTAATTTGAGAAGCTCTTGCACATAAATTGTTATTGTCACCTGGGGACCTCTGGAGGCCACATTGTCAAAGCTAATACTTCACCTGGCCTGTTCAAAATGATCACTCAGTTATTACAAAGTTTCTGCAGTGAACACATGGAGTACCATCATCTTAAGTAGGTGTTTGTTTAGTTTTCTTAATTTATCCCTATGTCTTATTTGAGCTGATGTGTCATGGCCTCAGGTCTGATTATTTTAGGTTGTGTTACTTATAGTATTTAAGGAAGTTATATTAACATTGCCCCGGAGTGCTCTGTTCCTTCCTGCCAAAACCTTTTCATAGCTCAGTGAGCTTACATCAAAAGCTGTTAGTCAATGTCAGTAAAAAAAAAAGCATTTTCCTCACAGTTTGCAGGAGTTGTGGATAACAGCAGATGATTAATTATAAAGACAAAAATACTGCAAGACAGAGCACAGACCAGCACCAGCTAGTGTGCATTTTCACACAAAAATCGTAGGTGTGTGTGTAGGCCCATGTGTGTTCTGTGGTTGGTCTTTCACACATCCTTGAGACCAGGATGGTGTGTGAACACAAGGCCCTGCTAGATGCCCTGAGGGGGGTGAGGTATGGTGGGAAGGGGAGCATATTAAGAAGGGAAGCAGCTCATTAATTCCTTCCAGCAGCGGAGGAAAGGGTTGGTCAGCGAAACTGGAGGGGCCCTCCACGGCTATGAAATGAGTCATACCAGTTCAACTTTCAGAAGTGGTCCAAAGTGTCTGCGATAAGTGTGCGCTTGGATAACTTCCTGGTGTTGCAGGCAGTCTGGTTATCCCAAGGCTAGACTTTCCATTTCCAGTAATCTTGTGTGTGTGCAGTAGCTGTTTAAGCTCTCTGTGTTCAGTTTCATTTCTAGGCCAAGTGCATCAAGAAAATGAGTTTTTCCGCCATTGGATAGCAAAAAGCCTTTGAAAGTCACCCGATGTTTGCCCGGTTACAGGGATCCCCTCGGAGGTCCTGCCTGATGTCACATGTGATGTCAGAGCAGAGGTGACGCAGGCAGGAGGAAAAGAGGCTGGTGGATGAAGCCAGCCAGAAACGTGTGAAAGCAACTGACATCTGCCAGTGTGCGTCTCACAGTGCGAATGCAGGGCGGAGAATGTGAAGAATGAAAAGGCGTGCATGCACATAGTGTATATAGTGTCATGTCCATATGCTAGCAGGTTGATGTTCACATGTTTGGCAGATGGTTCAGCTGCCTGCTTTGTGATTTCTGCATGTCAGTTTTATGCCAGTGTGGTGATTGAGCCCTTGAGATAACCCTGACCATTCATTTCCATGTGTTTACATAGCACTTTTCCAACACTTTCCTTACATTGCGTGGGAGAGCCCTTTCATCCCACCTGTGACCTGCGTCACAGTCATCCGTCAACACGTCTCTGTCGTTGCCACGTCCTATCAGCTGTCTTTAAACATCATACTCTTGATGTGCTTAGGCTTATTTAATGAAGCGTGGTCTCTTTGATTGTTCAAATATATTCACGTTGGGTTGTTTATTACCTTTCCTACATAATACTGTGCAACAGGCATGCTGAGTCCATCTGATTAGCAGGAAGCCAAAGCGTGCTAGCCCTTTGATCACTGTGTTTCTGGCTGATAAACCATGCCACTGTCACTTCTAGCAAGCTTTGGACCTTGACAGACACTAATTACCATGAAGTTGGGAGTAGTTCAGTGCAGGTGAAGCCTACTGTGCTGCAGAACAGTGCCTCGTTGGATTAGCGTGCCTACTAACCCTCTTTTATGTTTTGTTTTTGTTCCTCTTATGTAATGATTTTAAAATGTTTAGATTTTAAATAAATAAATAAACAATTTGCTCTTAATGATTCGTTAAATCAAGGTTAAATATATTAAATTAAAACAAGCTGTTGTGTTTTGGAGCCAATGTGTTGCCCTGAATCTCCCTCTGTATATTAGGAGTGTTGGATCAGTTGAAGGAAATCTCATGATGTCAAATCGCTGCATTTCAGCTGAACTGAGCTAAGCCTGCTGTGCAATGGAAAATGATTCCATTGATATAATTACCCTACATCGTCACTGTCTTACTGGTTGCCGCACAGCTTAGCCTTGTGCATTAATGAGCTATTGGCTATACTGCTCTTGTGCGTGAGCCAGTTTTTATTAACAATTTGCTTTGGATTCTAACACTGATACTGCACTAGACAAATGTTTAGCTAGAGTACTTTTTGACAATCTGAAATGAATCAGAACCAGACCATACTGTTTCAGACTGTGATGTGTTGGAGTATGCTGGAATAAAAACATCCCCCCACTCCCCATCCCATCCTGCCTTTGATTTCGCTGCCAGTAGAGTCTGACTGTAATAAGTTTTGGACTGAAGCAATGCAGCAGGAATATTTTAACAGCCCGCGCATGCTATTGTCTTGGAGCTGCCATTCACAAAAGCAAAACAACTGTTGCCATGGGATATGCTCAACCAAATATTGTAAGTGGGTGTTTTTTGGCTAAACCTTTCCACATGAGCTAATTGACTCACAATGCTCGGGCCCTGCCTGTTTTTACTCTCTACTACAAGGGCGTGGATGATAGTGAAAGCACATGGGTTGCAACGCGGTGATTTTGGAATGGATAGTAAAATATTTTTGTTGTTACCCATCATTTGTTAACAGATTTCCCCTTTTTAGTTTACAAATCTGTTTTAGAGGTCTTCTACTTCAATTTCTCACAATTGCAAAAGGTCATAATTGCCCTAAACTACAGTTGAATGGTTCCCAAGCCCAGTGGGATTCTTCTGATAGATTGCCAGTGTCCAGAGGGCAGATAGCTCCCCAGATAATATGCCCACACTTTATGTTGCTGAGTTACAGTCCACCTGAAGTGCAGAACATTGTGCTTTCCCGAGGTCAGTAAAGGAAAAATATGGCCGAGGTTGTTTGGCTGTTTATTTCTCCGGCCCTGGCCAAAAACAGGCCTCCAACTTCTTTCCCCAGGACAAATGAGAGCCTGCAGAGAGCCTGATTGGAAACATTTGCGACACCGTCGGCTCTCCTCCGTCCTCACAGCGACGTACTTCCTCAGGAAGAGATACGTCCCCTTTGCTGGACACAGTGATGTCACATAGATAAACAATCTGCGTACCATTGCTGTTTGCTGAATGTGATGGGCTGTCATCCCTGAGAAATCCCTGTGCGTGCACAGTCCTAACAGATGCAGACCGGGGACTAGCCAAGTACACACCCACTCGGGTCAGTTGCTATAGATCCAAGGAGACTGGCAACAATGTGGTGGAGAGGTGCGGCTCTTGTGGAATATTTTGGGAAGCAGGCTAATTGTCTTTTTGGTTCCAGGCTCTGGCGTATAAGATTTCTTTTGTTGTGGTGATTTTAGGCTGGAGCCTGTAAAATCCAGATTTGTTATTGTCTGTATTTCATCACTTTAAGGAGGCCCATGCTATTTTAACACATCTCAGTGTCTACTCAGGACAACATGTATCACTTTCTCGATATGTTTTTGACCGAACATCTTCTGTTTTCCTATTTTAAGCCTCTTATACAGTTTATTTTCAAAGTATGTAACCCAGCCTGAAATCTGGTCTATTACCGAACACCCTCTAGCTCTGTACTACTGTCTCTCCCAAAGGCCTGATCTAGGTCTCTGTCCTGCATTGTCTGCCACCCATGCTGTCCCTCTGCTTCCCTTCCTCCACACCTCCCCACTATGCCCTCATCTCAATTGGGCCATGAATAAGGAGCTGACACCAAACTGTCAACCTGCAAGCCATCATGCCCCTGCAGCTTTCCGTTAGTTTAGCCACCAGTAAGGGCACAGGCCCCCTAAAACAGCTTAAAAATGCTTGTTTGGGTTTTTATTAAACAAGTCGTGGCCTTGACAAAAGTTCACTTGATGTCAAAAGCAGAGGTCTTACATCTTTCACTGTGTGGAAAAATTTAAATGACCGTACTAGTGTACAGTGGCTGATTAGAGAAAATGCGGAGGCTGTTGTGAGGGTCGTCTGTAGGGAAACGCTGGCCCTCATGTGGTTTCTTTTTATTTTCAGCTTACTTTTCAGCACATCCATAAACTGTATCATTAATTTCTCCCTTTGAGCGAGCCGTGTCATTAAAATACAGAAGATCTGCCACTTTTTTTTCTTCCAGTTGCCGAATTCAAGAGCCTGTAATGCCAGCCATACAAGAAGGCATTGTAGCGAAACACAATGTTGTTGTGTTTAGAGGAATGAAAGCCGACCATTGTTGCATACCGTTGCTGGAATCCGAGGTTTTATTTGATATAAAATGGGTAATTCCATTGCGTAATAGTATTAGCAGTATTTAAACGGGGCTTGTCATGGGAAGGAAGGAGTAGGGATGGGGTAGTGGTGGAGGAATGAATGAGAGCAGGTCACTTTACAGGAGGAAATCCTCACTTTTACTGATGATAGAGATAATCCTCATTTAGTGATGACACCAAAAGCAATTGCCTTAGATTAAGGGTTTAGCTAGATTAGAGAGCATATGGATTTGCAGTCAAAACAGGTTAATGTGCAACGATCATAACAAAAATGAATTATCATATAAATGAATTTAGCCTCTAACCTTAAGCTCAATTAATTAAAACTTTTGCCTGCATGGTTGGAGGGTTTGGCTTCATCTACAGATAGAAAAGGGTGGTGATACCAATCTGCCACTGATCGTTGAGTCTGATACGGGCTTCTCTAAAGCTGTAGGGAGACCTGGCTTTGGTTGTTAATGTAAATCATAGAGGGACAGAGTTGACATTTTAGAGAAATATTACTTTGAATAATCTGTAGTGACAAATGACCACCGATATTAACATTTTGGCTCCATTTTGTCTGCATTGTAAGTATTTCACAGACACTGTGCCTTTTTTAACATGTTCACTGGCCTGTTGCCCAGCAAGTTCAACTGCAGTTCATGAAATAACAGTCAATGAAAATATATACATTATCCGAGGTCTGCATGTTAATCTGGATGCGAAGAAAGAAAACCCATTTTTTGACTGTGTTCTCAAGAACCTCCCTGCCAAACTCACAACTTCCCTCTCCTTGAGGAGATTACTCAAAACGTCAATGGGTAGAGTTAAACTCAACAAAAGTATTAACTGGGTAAGCGCCAAGAGTCAATCCTCCAAAGCTAACAGGTTTAAGGTTTTAAATGAAAAAGATAATCGTATTAGAGAGCCAGACATACAAAGAGAGCGGCATTTCACGGTCTTGGATCCTGTTAATCACCAAGTAGTCTATCCTAGGCTTCAGGTACATGGTGGGGGTAGGGATGAGGGAAGACGCTGGAGGAAAAAAGGAGAACAGAAGAGACGCTGCCCTCTGAGTCAGGACTCCTTTCATAGATGGATTTTGTCATCTCTGTGGGACGATCAAGCCTAAACAAATGCTAAGAAGCAAAACAAATGCTAATCTGCTTGCAGCTGAATACATTTCAGTGAGGCTGTGTCGGCCGTCTGTTTTTCAGAAGCAAAAACAAGCAATTTTAGAGGTGCCATTAAGCAATCATAGTGTGATTGGCTTTTAAACTGTCTGAACAGCATTTTCATTCTGGCAACGAGTCTCACACTGCTATTCCTGAATGCCATTTCTTATTAAGGACAGCCAGGTTGTTGGCAGTTAGTTCCAGTGAAGAGTATTGAATGAGTGGGCTGCAGCAGCATCTGTCCTGTTGACAAGGCAGCAAGCATGACTTCATCAAGGCCGTTACATCATCAATTAAATTCTTCATCAGTCATTATTATTAATGTCATTTTTTGGGCCGAAAGCAAAGGTCATAATGCTATTCCACCTATAAAATGTATGTTATTTGCAATGTTATTGCAATATCCCTTGTTTATCTGTTTATCTTGTGTCCCTCAACAACTTAACCACCTTCAAGACCAATTAAAACACTGCATGGGTGCTTGTAAAAAAAACACAAAGCGAGGGGTTGCATCGATGTATTATTTTCATTATTGAGTAATGTCAATGATTTCCTTGATTAAGTGAGATTTTATTTTCTCGAAATGTATGCTAATACATCATTACAGGGCAGGTTTAGTCCAACCGGTTGAAGAAAAACTGAAAATATGCAATTGCATTTTATAGAAGAAATTCCCATTCAAGGAGCTGGGACCATTGACATTTTGACTTTTGTGCAAGTAAATTACATACCAGTTACATTTTCTGTACGGCTAATCATTTAAGCTCTACATTGCATTACATTGCATTACATTGCATTACATGACATTACATTACTCTACACACATGCACACACACACACACACACACACACACACACACACACACACACACACACACACACACACACACACACACACACACACACACACACACACACACAC
>NW_011333192.1:111823-130077 GCF_000735185.1 Notothenia coriiceps | reverse complement strand
ACATGACATTACATTACTCTACACACATGCACACACACACACACACACACACACACACACACACACACACACACACACACACACACACACACACACACACACACCATAAGAGAGGGCATGGGGCATGTTGAATCATTTTTGCTTTTGTATCATTTGTTTATTGATTTTTTGATTTGATTCAGATTATAGTTTTTTAACATTCTAACCCTTATCCAACACTGCATATAGCTGAAAACATTTCCAGCGTCCGAAAAAACCAAGCCCACCTAAAATACATTTTTGAGAGTGAGCATGCTAAAATGAGCAGAGAGGTAAATACAATCATCCAGCTGCCCCATTGATGCGAAACATTAGCAGTGGTTGGCTGCTTACAGCGACTATGGAAATCTGCAGGGAGACCATGCACTGTAAACAGTGACATTTCACTGGAGCACGGCAGCCTTCTGAAACTCTAGTTGCCTCTGATCATCATGCTATTTAGGGTTGTCTTTGAGGGTGTTTGTTTACCTTCCCCTACTACTTAGTTCTGGACATGGATGGGTTTTGGTGCCAGTGATTTCCGAATGAGATGGAAAGGGGTTTGTTGCTACGAGCAGCTCAGAAGAGAGGAGGGAGGGACGGGCTGCTGGGAAGGCGGGTGATATCGTTTTTGTCGTGGCGGGCGGCTCAGAATTCGAGTTTTGGGGTCCTTTTTTGTTTCATCTGTCCATATGGGTTGGGAACCTTGACAAAAATGGGTCACGGGTAGCGAGTGTAATGGTTTTAGCGTCACCTTCTTTTTTCTGTCTGTCTTCTTGTCTCCTGATGTCGTCCCCCTCTCTCTTTCTTTCCCAGTGATGGCCTCAGCTGCGCAGCTGTGCCGGTGATCCTGCCGCTGCATGTAGGGAAGAAGCAGAGACGCCTTGACAACCGACCTACCTTTCTCTCTCTCTCAGAAAAAGAAAAGACTGGGGGAGGGAAAAAAGAAAACACACCAGCATAAACAAATGCGACCATGTACAGCGTGGAGGACCTTCTCATCTCTCATGGATACAAGCTGCCCAAGCATAGCACCCCTTCCTCCACCCCTACCCCAGCCCCCGCGTCAACGTCCCACCAGGCTCCCTCGTCCTCACCTCCGTCCTACAGCAAACACCATGAAATCCTAGAGAACAGGCCTGGCCCCAGGGCAGTAAATGGCTATGAAAGAGGGCCTGGGCTGCCCTTTGGAAACGGAGGCGGAACCAGGCCGCCCCAAGCGTACGCCAGCGGCTGTCCCAACAACAACAATGAACCTAGGGACAGAGGCCTGTCGAGGCGGGAGGGCGAGGGCCGGAGCCAAATGGACACCCACTCCTTGGGGGAGTCGCTGACCTCAGACAGCGGGTAAGAGATAGTGTGCGCCGTACTGTAAGAACAGTCATGATTTCCTGTCTGATCGACCCTTTTGCATGCCCTATCCTGATTATGGTTATCCTCAATCCTTATTGATGAGTTACTCAATTATTCATTGTTATGGTGCTTTGATGGAGCATATTAATCAAATTGAATACTTCTACTTAAATGCCCCTCCTGGCACATTTTTTCTTGGTTCTGTCTTATCTCTTGTGTAAACTTCCTCTCTGTTCATCTCTATTCCCTTCTCTCTTCCTCTTCCACAAATCTTGTGCGTTGGGAAGAGAGATAGTGTGTGTTGGAGTCTTAATCTGCCACATGGGACCTTGGAGTTTTAATCAAAACAGCTTTCGGGCAAACCTATACATGTGCCCCATTTCAGCAAGCCTGATCTAACTCACACAGATTTACTGTTTTGTCAGGATGGTTTATTCTGCCTGATTCTCTCCCCAAGCATAACCAATATGCCGACCGGCTTCTACTGTTTCATAAGCATTATACCTACTTATATAAGGCAGACCCCATCAATAATACAGGATTCATATAGGCCGTATTTAAATATGCATATGGAGGATAGGCTATATTTAGCTTAGTCTGGAGTTATGCAATTGAAACTCTCTTGGGTAGGGGCAGTTAGAACGTATGATATTTTCAGAGATATCGCCTAGCTGTAGCCAATCTGTTTTCTCCTGAAAGCAGCATTGTTTAATTTGCCTATTTGCACCAGTTCTGGGGGTTGGTGTGCTGTAACTGAGACAAAGTCAATACAGCTGTTCCAATGTCTACACTATCAGGCAGGCTTGTCAGATTTTTCCCTTTCTTTACATTTTGTTTGGGCTGACTATTTTCTCCCTAATCCTCTTTTTGCCACAAGCCAGTGACAAAGCATCTGAAAATAGTCAAATGACCTTGAATAATGTCACTGGTCGTGATAATGTTTTTTTCATTTTTCACACTCATGGTTATGTTCTTTGAGACGAGTAATCCGCATTTTCATGTTGCGGCCCTGCGTTATCAGAGATTTCTATTGGGAATGTGGGACTTGCTAAGACATATGTTCTACGATTCCAGTCTGTTATTTGTTCATCCTTCTTTATTCCCTCTCATCCAAATCCATTTTGCCTAGAAGCTTACGTTTAGATAAGGAACAGGCCTGTCTTGGCACTCCCATTAGACAGTGCTACTTAAACCCAATTAGGCTAATGATGGTAACTCATCTTACGTAAGATGCCCTCAAATTCAGCGGATTGGCATGGCTAGCCCCCCTTCCCCCAACAAACATCTCTGCCCAGTGATCATGGATGGAAATGTCAAGGACGCTCAGTGGCCTCGGCCTCAAGGCGGTGTACACATGTGCTGGCGTCTTGTTTGCGTTGTCAGTCAGTCACTCCACAAATAGCCTGAAATGATCAGACTGCATGCAGGGACCCCTTGCATCCTGTTGTAGCCCATCAGATCTGCCATTAAACATATTTTCAGAGATAAATTGAGAGATATTCTTGCACTGGTTTAGAGAAATGCTGCTCATTTTCTCAGATAAGGAGCTACAGAACAGTGCAATAGAAAGCCTCTCAATTAAACGTCATCTAAATTGTTTATTTGTCTTGGAGGAAATCCGGCACTAACAGCCACTGTGTATCATTGTGTAATGTGTTCATTATGCCCCATAGAAAATCACAATTACCAGACACTGCATGGTAACTCATGGTCATATGTCTCCATCTAGTGGGAGATGATTTTCTTTATTATTTGTCCACATTGTAGACTGTTATTAGTTATTTGTCTCTTTTCATTTAGACCATTTTTTTAGCACTTTGTTACCCTGTATGTAATTGTTGTTATTATTTGTATTCAATGTTTTCATAGGGCTGAAGGGGATGAAGATCTAGGGAACACAATTTAGTATAATCAATACATTTCAAGTAAACGTGTTTGGGAAAAAAGGTGTGGGAATACTCACTTTCTCCTTTTACTCTGGACGCTTTACTCCCACACATCTGTCTGCAAGAAGTTAAAGGTATTCATCACTCTTCACAGTCAACAGCCAATTGCTGTGGAAAGTGAGCTAATTGTCAGATTGTTACAAGAACTCAATTCTGAGGCTATTTTAGACTGTATTTAACCATTTAACAAGCACTTTGTTTGAAACATAATGAAACCTTTTTTGTTTGTGTTTCCCTACAGGTTCTGTGATGGCACCAGAGGTCCTCAGGCGCAGTCCAAGGATGTGTCCTACTGGAGGAGGAGAGGCCAGGACTTCACTGTGCTACTGGACTATGCAGACCCCCATGGAGGGGGCCAGGGGGGTTGCAGCAGGCCGGAGGGATCTCAGCAAGCAAGAGGCCAAGAGTTTTCTGCAGAGGAGCGTCAGAGAGCAGCTCAGGAGAGGCAGCGCTGGGCGGCCCAGGCCCAGGCTCAGGTGCAGGCTCACGCCCAGGTCCAGGCTCAGTCCCGCTCTAGAGAGAGGGAAGCTGCTCTCCATCAGTGGAGGATGGCGAATGAGAGGAAGTGTCAGAGCCTGGGTACAGATGAGTGGCGTCCAGCCGTGAGCTTTAGTCGCCAGCTGTCCCAAAGTGAGGGTGAGCGTTGGGCACATGAGCAGCAGCGACTCCATGCCAGGACACCAGAGGGTATGGTAGTCCATCCAAGGACCAAAGCCAAATCCCAGTCCCTGCCTAGGATGCTGCAGCCTGAGAGCCTGCAATTCGTGGACATAGACCCGTCCAGTCTGGAACTGTACAGACGGGTCAATGGCCACCCGGTATCACAACATGACTTTTACAAAGCACCCCGCTGGCCGGAGAATGGTAGGCCGGCTAGCGCAAACCAACTCTCAATGACACCAAAGCCCCGCTTCACGAGACCCCCCAGACCTCCCTCTTATGAGATGCACCAGCAGATCAGGGGAAGCTGTGAGATGTTGTCTGGGAGAGACTCAGTGATTTCCCATGCCAGGGACAGAACGCCACTTCCAACACAAAGGATAGATGACCCTCAACTGGACTTTTATGGACAGGACTCTGAACCTCCGGGATACATCGCTCCCCCATCTTACAGAAGAGCTCCTTTGATGGCAGGGGCGTGTCGGGGATATGGTGAAATTGCTGTTGACTACAGGTAAGTCTTTTTTTACCCTTTCTATGTACATTCTTTAATCCTGTATGCAACATCTCACCTATCCTATGAATATAACATGGTACTATATTCAACAAATTTGACAAAGCCTACATAATAGGGTTGAAACATTTAGAAAATGGACTTTACTGATATTTAAAAGGGTTTTCAAAAGGATCACTTACATCATCAGCGTGGTTGATTGTTCTAAGATAAAATAAAAAAATATATTTATATGAGGATTGTGTCCTTTTTTGTGAGGAGCTATATAAAACAAAGTCAGTTTTATGTGATTTTTTGACATTTCTTTATCATATTGTGCCATTTTTCAGTCTTTATTAAATGTATATTAATCATTCAGCCCTACTTTCCTATATGTAAGTCCTAAGCCAGGTGTGTGTAGTTCTTTTCAAATAGATGTTATGTTCGGCAAAAACACTTATTGTTAACAAAACAACTGTGCTCTTTTTGCTTTTAGGTACAGAGGGGATGTGTACCAGCAGATACAAGTGGCTCCAGATGGTTCTCACTGGTTCAGACATCCAGCTGGTTCCTGGCCTGATCACCAGAGAGAAAGGATAATGTCTGGCCAGAAGCAGCTTTACCCCATGTATATGACCCAACAGCGGCCTGGTGGAGCGATTCAATACATCCCCTTTGATGACCCCCGCATCCGCCATATTTCCTCAGCCCTGGGTGGCAACTCCCTGACGGACGCTGACAAGATCCGGCACATCCGCAACGAGCTTCCCAGCGTCACCGTGTCGGAGCCTGCATCCAGCGACAGTGCCTTTTTGCCCCCGCCATTGGGGCCTTTCATCTCAGCCAAACTGGCTGATGATGCCAACCCAACGTCTTCTAGGGACAATGACAATAACAGGTGGCACAGTGATTTGCACAAAGAGGCGGTTGATAACTTCCCAGCAACGGACCAAAACTGCAACAACAGATACCCCAAAAACCCACGTCCTCCTCCATCTCCCTCTTCAGCCTTCCAGGCCCCATTATCAAGAAGTTCTTCTCGACAGGGGTCCAGCTCAGATAAGGTCTTTGCAGAAACCATCACCCAAGTCAAAAAAATTGTCCCAGATACACGGCCAGAGAACACAAAGAGAAGAGTAAGTGAAACCATCTTCTGCCTTGTGTCTGTCCCTGTTCACACACCGACTAACATTAGCAAAGACTTACCAGCAGACCAGAACAATAATGAGACAATACCAAGCCTGACTGTCAGCAACAAAGACATATTCGCTGTAGGACTCAAAGAGAGCCCCAATGTGCGGAGCAAGTCAGTGAATGAAATGCCCATAACACCCCACTACTCTCACTTTCACACCAGCAGCACTTTCTCAATGAGGAACTACAAGAGGGCTCCTCTAAGGAAAGAGATAATAGATGCCTGGGCTCTCCAAGCCATTCAAGATAAAGAGTTGTGCTACTCTGGGTCCTGGCCTGGAAACCAGTACCGTAACCAGGAAACTCAGACTGGCTCACCTTTGACGGTAGTAAAAAGTCCAGAACCCAAAAGTCCTCCTGGGGCTCAAGAGCCTGTTCAGTCTGCCTCAGACACAACTACTGACAGAGGTCTAGGAACAGACGGTAGTTCTGCTTATGGTTACCCCATGGCAGGTCAGAAAAACCTACATCCCTCTAGTAACAGCGCCTTCTCCCGTCTCAGCCTCAGCCCAACACAGCAGACACACCTTGAACCCTCACGAGACCCTCTACCAGAAACAAAGGCCCAGGATCAGCCATCTTCCCCGAAGAAGAGCATCTCCAGTCCCCTGGAGGATGAAGAGCAAGTGACCTTTGGTCAGTTTCTCTTAAAGCCAGTGAATCGACGACCCTGTGATGCCATTGATGAACTGGAGACCATTAATAAGGAGATGGAAAAAACCATCAGCAAGAGAGCCAATGTAGGCCAGTGCATTGACGATCTAGATGGGTTGAATAAGATGTTAGACCTAAATTCAGGAGCACATTTCACTGCTGGTCCAGAGTCAGTTAGGGAAGCAATCAGTTTTCCAATAATGCACACAGAAAAACCCAGTATAAAAGTCAGATCAAAGTCCTTGGCTTCCACCCCTGATTCGGACTCACTGGACTTAAAGAGTGCTTTCTTCAGGCCACAGGCCAACAACATACCACCAACAAATGAGCTACCCATATTCTCCAACCCTGACCCCAAAGACAGTAGCCTCAAGCCCTCACTACCAAAATACAATGGGTCCAGCCGGCTCTATAGACAGGATATCCCAGTCCCTCAAGAGTCCTTGCTGAGGGATGTGGGATTAACCGTCTACACAGAGACTCCTGGGGGTCCTGGGGAGCCAATGCAGCGCTCACTCTCAGTCCCATCTCCACTTGGTCATAAGGACCTTAGTCAGTCAATGCAGCTCCCATTGTTGAGCAGGACAGCACTTGTTAAAAATAGCGGTAGCCCTGAGCACAAATCAAATAAAGAAATTCAAGCTAAGGTAAAAACTGAGAGAAAGGTGAAATCCCCACCATTCAGGTGCGAGGTGAATTTAGGCATCTATAGAACCAGGAGTGAAAGCAGTGCATCAACACATAAAGAGGGTTCATCCTATATCAACAGGCTGAACAGGGAAGTTTCTTTTCTGTTAAGGGATGATGCAGTAATTGGTAGAAATGCCCTCTCTGAGCCTCTGAACTACAAGAATGAGTCAACAATAGCAGATAAGCACCTTGAGAACTTACTGAATCAGGAGAAGGCCAATTCTTTACCTGCCGAAGACCTCAGCAAGCTCTATGAGGTGAAATTTGGAGAAGGCATCCCTGAAAATGAGTCCATCGAGCAGAGGGCTGCCAGAATCCTGGGTATAGCCGTTCCTGTGGAGGCCTTGGGTGTGGCTGACAAACTTTTAGAGGACAACCTCAATGATATGGGTACCACTGTCATCGAGAAACTACAAAGCCAAAGCGATGAGCCACAGCAGTTGATAGCAGAGTATGAGCAAGTCAAAGAACCTGGGATTGTTCAGGGAGCAAAGCATGAGCAGATCCAAGATGAGCACCTGATCTTCCAGGAAGCAGAGCATGAGCAAGTCAAAGATGAACCTGTGATTGTTCAGGGAGCAAAGCATGAGCAGGTCCAAGATGAGCACCTGATCTTCCAGGAAGCAGAGCATGAGCAAGTCAAAGATGAACACGTGATTGTCCAGGGAGCAGAGCATGAGCAAGTCAAAGATGAGCCCGTGATTGTCCAGGGAGAAGAGCATGAGCAAGTCCAAGATGAGCCCCTGACTGCTCAGGGAGCAAAGGCAGAGGAGGTCAAGGGGAGAGGTTCAGAAGTGGACCTCCAAGAAGGATACAGACAAAACCACAGCAGCAACCACAGTGATGGTGAGGACAACCAGGATACTGGGATTCAGTCCCTGGTGGTACTGGACCTGCCCGAGTTTCCACCTAATAAGCTTCCCCTCTCCCTTCCCGTAACATCTGATGACAAGCTAGCACTTAGCATTTGCAGTATAGAGAGGAAAGGGCGAGGTGGGACATGCAAACTAATCGAATCCATGCACGATAAGCTTAATTATTCCGCTTCTTCTACATCTTTGCACATGTCAACTCCAGAAAGAAGGGCCCGTCTGAAAGAGCTGGACTCAGTATCTCGAATAAGACGACTCAGCCTCAAAGGTTCGGAGTCTGGGGAAGAAATGTATTCTAAAGAAATGGACAGTGACAGAGAGGAGAATGAAGTCCAGGAAGTGCCAAAGGAGCAAGTTGTAGGGAAACAAGCAGAGGAAGAGGATACAAAGCTTAAGGAAGAAGCAGGGAATGTGGAGGAGAACCCAGATGAACATGAGAATGCACATAAAACACATGGAAAGTTGGGAGATCCTGAAGAAGATTGTAAACCTAAAGAAGAAGCGAATGGAGGGATATGTCAGGAAGAGCAAAGACAAGGAGAAAAGACAGAAGAGATGAATGTTGAGATTGCACTAAAACTAGAAAATGAAGGGAGTGAAGAAGTACATGTTGAATTAAAAACAGTAGAGCCAGGAGAGAAGATGGAGCTTCAAATTGTTGAGGATTGCAAAGAAAAGCCTTTGGAAAAGGTGAGAGAGTGCCAGAATACAGCAGAGGTCAGAAGAGCTGAGGCAACACAGGGCACTAAGGTGAAAAAGGTGCCCAAACCAAAGCAGCGCACAAAGCTGCAGAAGCCTCCTCTGCTTCCTAAACCTCGCAGTGTTCCCAAGAGAGAAATAACACTGCCTGTCAGCTTCAGCACTGGGACCCGTGGCCCCTCAAATATGGAGGATGAGGAGAAGCACTCTGTCTCAGGTTAGTTTGAAGGAATTAAGAGATTGTGATTCTAATTTTAAAGGAATTGCTGGAAAAGAAAAATGTTTATATAAATATTTTCTCTTTTGTCGTGAGATGATAAAGTGTCTATTTATCATATACCAATGCATTATGTGCTGATCTTATGTGGTTATGTGGTTTGCCATCCCCAATTTTAGTTACTAGTTATTTAGAATGAGCCAGGCAAGCTGTTTCCTTGTGCTTCCTAGATTTATGCTAAGCTAGGCTAAGCATGGCCTGACTCCAGCTATAATCTCCACTTTAAAATATAATTCACTGTAGTTTGCCATATTGCCATATATTCTTTGTTCTAAATGTTTTTGTTTTTTATGCTTTTAAGGTTCTTTCTATATTTAAATTTGGTGTAAATACTTGTCTTTGGTATTCTTTTTTTAATGCTAAATAGTTTCTTAAAAACATTTATTTGTATTATCTTTAAAAAAAATTGAAACCTGCTATTGCGACTTATTTTCTTAGATCTGTTTATGTTCACACCAAAGGAAATTCCATGTATGTGTAAACGTACCTGATTCTGAAAAAAAAAGCATATTTTATCAAATGTTTATGTATTCCTTTAAATTGGCCCCCTACTTTTAACAAAGTCCCCGTTAACATTAAGTGTTGCTCACTGACAGGCAATGTGTGAATCCTCAAGCTCTCACAAACTGCCAAATCTCCACAGCGTTCCTTTGTATTCCAAATCCTCAGGGCAAATAATATTGTTCTGTTTTGTTACCATTTCGTTTTCTCATCTTTTCTCTCCTTTCTTTTCTCATCAGACTCCTACGACCCCAGTCGAGTGGAGAGAGTGTAACCTCTGACACTGCCTTCACAACAGTGGAAATCTGTATTTCTCAAGTTAACAGCTTTTCCCAACAACAAAGGCTTTCATCACACCTCACGGCTTAGTGAGCTGTAACCCCCTTCAATATTGTTACGCATTACTTCTCAAAGAACTGACTGTCCTGGTGCTGCGAGAGCATTTTTTACAGCCAAATGAAAAGGCATTGTCGGTGCCAATTCTCCGGGCCTTTTCAACCTCGACATCCTCGTCCTTCCATTTTCTCCACCTCTCCAAAAGTTTATTTGGTCAAGCAAGCAGACTTCCTGCTTTTGAAGTTGTCTTATTTTGCTTTTGGAAAATGCATGTCATTATTCCCGTCTGCACTTTGGCTCCTTCTCGAGCTTGGGTGTTGAAATATGAATGTAAAAGTGTTTCTACTCAACATACAAAAGAAATGTAACAGAAAAAAACAAGGCAACAGTATTGCATTACAATCAGTATTAACCTACACCAAATGTAAATAAGAAAGAGATTTAAGATTTTATTAAGAATATAAAAAACAAACAATTTAAGTCATTAAATTGCTGGAGAAATGTATATTTTCTTATATATGTTAAGAAAAGACTAGATTTTTGGAATTGTGATCTTTGTGTGTAATACTTATAATAAAACCCCCTGTTCTTTATTCTTATACTTGTGTGATAGAGAATGTACTCAGAGAGCCTGGATTGCAATGATAAACACTGTGGTCCTTGAATAGTTTCACTATAAGCAATATAGTTGTCGTATACAGGATATTTGTGACATGATTTAAGAAGTAAATCTCCATTTCAAGGAGCTGATCTCATTTAAGCGTCTGCTTTATCGTTTTGTACAAGTGTTAGGTTTGCGTTGCTGAGATTATTGGCTTTACGTAACAAGTGAGCACCTGATAATCTCTTCAAATACTCAGAGATTACACTCAGAGGGATTCATGTTGTAACCCTCCCCATTCTCCGGCGCCGTCAGTCTCAGCACCAGCAATCGCAACGTGTATCTGAAACGTGTCATTTCAGTGTTATTTCTGCTCATTCTCATCCTGTTGAATAAGAAAACATATATTTTGTGGCATTAACAGAAGTCTATATTTAACCGTTGAGTTCTCCTCTGTTCGCTTCTTAGTTCATGTGTGATTTCAGAAGTGCTTTTTCTGCAGGAAGTGATAGATGTAGCTATATTGATCGCAGTGTGCCTTGTACACACTGTTTCTGTGAACTCCATTCGTGTGTAACACATCCAGTATTGTCCGTTTACAAATCTTAATTTAAACTGGACATCGGTAATCATTCTTTAATCAAAAACTGTTACAGTTGTTTTGGCAATAATAATAATATTCAGCTGAAGAAGCTTAATATTAATGCTGTATAGAACAGTGCTGTTTGAATACTAATCACAGTATCTGAACATGTTCAATAATGTAATGTTGACATATCAGTGCTTTTGTGTGTTGTGGGCATAACTGGCAATTGGTTTACACTCACTTCACTTATGGGGTAGCAATACAATAACATTTAAAAACGTACCAAACTAAACTTTATGCTATGCATTGGACATTACATTACATGTAATTTGTTAGATGCTTTTATCCAAAGCGACTTACATACATTCAGTTCTGTGGGCAATCCCCACAGGAAGAATTTGGGGCGAAGTTTCTTGCCCAGGGACACAACGACATGCTGACTGCAGTGGGACTCGACATCCACATTTACTGGGTTTAATACCAAAATTCAAAGCTAAACTGTAACTTCTGGTTTGCCTGTTTGAACCTGTCACTCTTTGATCCAGTATTTGATGTTGATCTGGTCGTAGACTTGCATAGACGTAGCTGTGACTGGAGTTTGTCAGTGGAAGCTCAGTGCGAGTCTTTGTCCTGTTACCAACCCAGTACCTGTACCTCTGTGTTCCAGGTAATGTGTTATCTGGTCATTCTCGTAGGTCTTTTTGTACTGCAAGTTATTTGTAACATGATATAGACTATTGGTGCACATCATGCTTTGATATTTTCTATTTTCATACAGAAGTATGTACAGCTTCTTTTGTATGTGTGGCATCATTTTTTTTTTTTTTTTTTCTTTGTGCATGAAATGCGTAAGACGTCACAGAGAGAAGGTATGTTTGCATATAATTGCATTTGGTACTATATAGTCTATCCAATAAACAACTGTTATATTTCATATAATGTATATTTTATTTTCAAGAAGTACTACATATTTAAAACAGAACAAGGTATTTTTAGATTATTGTGAAAAGGGAACTGTTTTTGAAGGCACAATATTTGTCTATATTTGAAATGATCATTGAGAGTGATGATCAGAAATAGAGACAAGTGTGTGCTATTGTACAGTACTGCAGACTATTCATAAATAAAAGTCTTTGCATGAAACATGTTGTCACTGATTTTGTTAATTTGATTAATTGATGTTATATTTGAGGAAAAAATGTTGTGGAATGTGCCCAAAGAAAGAAACCAGCACTACTGTGTCATAAAAATATTGCTCACATGACCTACCCCAGTTAAAATCATTAAAGTGTATCATGCTTTACAGCACATAATAGGACAAATTAATCATATACATAAATGCGTTTGTAGAGAACTGAGGAACCACGTCATAGGACCTTCAAAAGGCCTGGCTGCTTTCCAATGATTGGAGTCCATCAAAATATGAGTTATTGATTTAAAGAGCTTGATGCTTAACCTGAAACTGGACCTTTAAATTACCGCTTCATTTATAAAGAGGCCAAAGTAGCTCAGAATATTTATTTTAGAGTAGTTCATTTTAACATTGTTCTGCATTGTGTCCATGAAAAGTCTAAGGAGTCTAACGCAGCCCTGCTAATTAACAAACGTTATGTGTTGTTGAAATATTCTAATGATTATTTAACTAGTTTTTTTTAATTCATTTTAGTTTTTATAAATAACTAATAATAAGCATAAACATTTGAATAATGATAATACAAACATTTTCAATAATTGATCTAGAAATAGAAAATTACTTTGATGCCCCCTATTGGATTATAGAAGTATTGTTGCTGTCCTGAAATCCATTTAATTTACTTATATTGTTTTTTTTCTTCTTTATAGCAATGATTTTTTAAAACAAGAATAGTGGTACATTTACTGACTTTTGTGGTCTAAAAAAGTCTAGGGTCATTCAAAGGGCTTGTAGAAAAATGGGACTTTAAATAAATGGGAGAAAAGTTTTTATTTAAACATACAAGAGCATATTATTCAGAAACATAGTGTCTGAAGCCAAGGGGTCAGCTAGAAATGCAAATCAAACCACATACAGAGGTATTAAGATACTCCAGTCACATAGCTAAACTGTCAGGGGTCAAAATAATATGGGTTATTTGCTTCATGCTCTTATGTTTAATCTTTCTGAATAACAAATTAACAAAAGTGGGCTAAAATATTCCTGTAAAAACTTAAATCTTGAAATGTAATCGTATTATCACTCAGGTGCATATTAAATTAGCCTACTTAATCGCTCTATATTTGGGACAGAGTAAGAGGGCCATCTGCTGGAAAAAGTGGGCATTGTTCTTATTCTTTTCAAATGTATTTCGGAAAGCAGTCCTACCAAAAGAGCTGTTGGGAGTCGCTAGGTCCTGGTGAAAAGGGTGACTAAAAAGAGGTAACTCATTGTTACACTAATTTCTTTGCAGTTTTAACTTAAGATTTTGAGTGAATGTTGAAAAAAACTGTACCACCTACGTCATATCATAACAAGGCGATGGTGGTATAGTGGTGAGCAGAGCTGCCTTCCAAGCAGTTGGCCCGGGTTCGACCCGTACAGATTGCTGTCTGCCACTGAGGAAGTCCAGCAGCCAGTTGCAGAGAGAGGGGCTGAGGCCAAGTTTTGTTAGTTTACAAATCAGCTGCTGGAGGATGATGGTGGTGCTGAATGCTTAGCTGAAATGTAATCGTATTCTTGCTCAGGAGCATATTCAATTAGCCTACTAAATCTCTCTATAGTTTGTGTTGAGTTTTGTTGATTCTGGTTTTTAATCTTTATTGCGTGCACTCAGCACTCACTCTCACAGTATGGGACAGAGTAAGAGGGCCATCTGCTGGAAACAGTGAGCATTGTTATTCTCCTTTTCAAATGTATTTCTGGATGTTGGTAGTCGCTAGGTCCTGGTGAAAATGGTGAATTTAGAGAGGGTACTCATTGTTTCAGTCCTTTCTTTGCAGATTCATCCTATGGTTTTGAGTGACTGTTGAAAGAAAAATATACCACCACCAATAGGCAGTACAAGGCGATGGTGGTATAGTGGTAAGCATAGCTGCCTTCCAAGCAGTTGACCCGGGTTCGATTCCCGGCCATCGCAAAAGCTTTAATATGTACAAATAAAGCGGGAGGTAACATTGGTAATGCAAACACGATAAACGTATCATTGTATCGGATAGCATGCAATAATCAGACATACACATTGCTGCCAACAGTCTAGAGATCAGTCTTGGATAATATAAGACATATATAAATAAAAATAAAAAAATAAAATGTTTCTTTGCAACACGAGGCCAGCTGGTTTCACCCCCTTCCTGTAGTGGGTCTCGTCGTTGTTGCTGATGAGACCCACCATAGTTCTGTCATCCGCAAACTTGAGGAAGTAGTTGGAGCTGTAGGTGGGTGTGCAGTCGTGGGTCAGCAGGGTGTAGAGCAGGGGGCTGAGCACACATCCTTGGGGGGCCCCTGTACTCAGCGTGATGGTGTCCTGTGTGTTGTCGCTGACCCGTACAGATTGCTGTCTGGCACTGAGGAAGTCCAGCAGCCAGTTGCAGAGAGAGGGGCTGAGGCCAAGTTTTGTTAGTTTACAAATCAGCTGCTGGAGGATGATGGTGGTGCTGAATGCTTAGCTGAAATGTAATCGTATTCTTGTTCGGGAGCATATTCAATTAGCCTACTAAATCTCTCTATAGTTTGTGTTGAGTTTTGTTGATTCTGGTTTTTAATCTTTATTGAGTGCACTCAGCACTCACTCTCACAGTATGGGACAGAGTAAGAGTGCCATCTGCTGGAAACAGTGAGCATTGTTATTCTCCTTTTCAAATGTATTTCTGGATGTTGGTAGTCGCTAGGTCCTGGTGAAAATGGTGAATTTAGAGAGGGTACTCATTGTTACAGTCCTTTCTTTGCAGATTTATCCTATGGTTGTGAGTGACTGTTGAAAGAACCATATACCACCACCATATAGCAGTACAAGGCGATGGTGGTATAGTGGTAAGCATAGCTGCCTTCCAAGCAGTTGACCCGGGTTCGATTCCCGGCCATCGCAAAAGCTTTATATATGTAAAAATAAGGCGGGAGGTAACATTGGTAAAGCAAACACGATGAACCTATTATTGTATCGGATAGCATGCAATAATCAGACATACACATTGCTGCCAACAGTCTAGAGATCAGTCTTGGATACATAATCAAACATAGACACATATATATAGAAATACAAAATAAATGTATCTTTGCAACACGAGGCCAGCTGGTTTCACCCCCTTCCTGTAGTGGGTCTCGTCGTTGTTGCTGATGAGACCCACCATAGTTCTGTCATCCGCAAACTTGAGGAAGTAGTTGGAGCTGTAGGTGGGTGTGCAGTCGTGGGTCAGCAGGGTGTAGAGCAGGGGGGCTGAGCACACACCTTGGGGGGCCCCTGTACTGACCTATGTGTTATCGCCGACCCGTACAGATTGCTGTCTGGCAGTGAGGAAGTCCGGCAGCCAGTTGCAGAGAGAGGGGCTGAGGCCAAGTTTTGTTAGTTTACAAATCAGCTGCTGGAGGATGATGGTGGTGCTGAATGCTTAGCTGAAATGTAATCGTATTCTTGCTCAGGTGCATATTCAATTAGCCTACTAAATCTCTCTATAGTTTGTGTTGAGTTTTGTTGATCTGGTTTTTAATCTTTATTGAGTGCACTCAGCACTCACTCTCACAGTATGGGACAGAGTAAGAGGGCCATCTGCTGGAAACAGTGAGCATTGTTATTCTCCTTTTCAAATGTATTTATTGATGTTGGTAGTCGCTAGGTCCTGGTGAAAATTGTGAATTTAGAGAGAGTAATCATTGTTACAGTCCATTCTTTGCAGATTTATCCTATGGTTTTGAGTGAATGTTGAAAAAACCATATACCACCACCAATTTAGCAGCACAAGGCGATGGTGGTATAGTGGTAAGCATAGCTGCCTTCCAAGCAGTTGACCCGGGTTCGATTCCCGGCCATCGCAAAAGCTTTAATATGTACAAATAAAGCGGGAGGTAACATTGGTAATGCAAACACGATAAACGTATCATTGTATCGGACAGCATGCAATAATGAGACATACACATTGCTGCTCACAGTCTGGAGATCAGTCTTGGATACATAATCAAACATAGACATATATAGAAATACAATTTTTTGTATCTTTGCAACACGAGGCCAGCTGGTTTCACCCCCTTCCTGTGGTGGGTCTCGTCGTTGTTGCTGATGAGACCCACCATAGTTCTTTCATCCGACAAACTTGAGGAAGTAGTTGGAGCTGTCGGTTGGTGTGCAGTCGGTGGGTCAGCGAGGGTGTAGAGCGAGGGGGCTGAGCACACACTCCGTTGGGGGGCCCCCTGTACTCAGCGTGATGGTGTCCTGTGTGTTGTCGCCGACCCGGGGATTCGAAAAGTCGTGGGTGGTTAGTAGGAGGTCGCCGACTAAACATTGTTGATGTTTTGAACAGGAGTCGGACGGAGAGAGACGTTGACCCGACGGACCTGAAGGAAGTGACGGTCTGTCGTTAAGACATGCCCAGCCGATATTGTTTCCAGACGAGTCGGGGGCCGATAAATGGGGAACGACTTGGGTGAATGTCGAGTTGATGAAAGAAAGTTCAAACGCCTACTGCTTGATACCACCAGAAGTAGTCGTTGTTGCCTGCTCCTGGGTGAGTCCTTCCCCCCCCCCTTTGGTCGACCGAGCCAACGTTTTCAGAAAAAAAAAAAAAATAATATATATACCAGATTACAAACTAATAACATAGGTTCTGACCTAGAGATCTGACAACGTCGTTACCATACCAGAACTAATAACGTACGATAGGCTAATTATACTATGCAAATAGCACAACGTAATTGGTTACAATGGAGGGGCAAATAAAACATGTAATAATTTCGAAAACGCTACCGGCCCTTAGCTTTGGGCCCGTTGACAGAACCCTTCGTCGATACGAATGGTGATATGGTGGTAGCGGATACATGACGATCTAACCACCACCATATACAAAAAATTGTAAGTGACTTTTGGTATCCTATTAGACGTTTCTTTCCTTGACATATGTTACCTATGGGAGAATTTTAAGGGAAAATGGTCCTTGACGTTGATGGTGTAAAGTCTTTATGTAAACTTTTCCTCTTATTGTTATGAGTGACAAAGGTCGTCCTACCGTGAGGAATGAGACAAGGGTATGACCACTCTCACTCACGACTCACGTGAGTTATTCCTAATTTTTTGGTCTTAGTTGTTTTGAAGTTGTGTTTGATATCTCCTAATAATCCGATAACTTATACGAGGGCTTGTTCTCATGCTAATTAAAGTCGATTCGGTAAGTGTGGTGGTAGTAGGAGGTCGTCGACTAAACATTTGATGTTTTGAACCGGAGTCGGGAGAGAGACGTTGACCACGACCTGCAGGAGTGACGGTCTGTCCGTTAGACCATGCCCCAGCCCGCTGTTGTGTGTCTGTGTCGTCGACTCATGTCCCGGGGGTTCCCTTCACACGAGTCGGGGACGAGATGGGGACGACTGGGGTCTGAGTGTGGGTGATGTCGAGGTTGATGAGGAGTTCAAACGCCTACTGCTTGATACCAACCAGAGTAGTCGTTGTTGCTGCCTCTGGGTATGTCCCTTCCCCACTTGGTCGACCGAGCCAACGTTTTCTATGTAAAAAAAAACATAAAAGATATATACTACCAGATAAACAATAATACATAGCTTCTGACAGAGATCTGACAACCGTCGTTACCACATACAGACTAAATAACGTTACGATAGGCTTATGTTATAGCCAAATAGCACAACCGAAATGGTTACAAATGGAGCCAATAAAAATGTAATAATTTCAAAACGCTACCGCCCCCTTAGTCTTGGGACCCCAGTTGACGAACCTTCCGTCGTACCGAATGGTGATATGGTGGAAGCGGAACATGAACGGATATACCACCACCATATACCAAAAAGTTGTAGGACTTTGGTAAATCTATTAGACGTTTCTTTCCTGACATGTACTCATTGGGAGAGATTTAAGGTGGTAAAAGTGGTCCGATCTTGATGGTTGTAGTTCCTTTATGTAAACTTTTCCCTCTATTGTTATGAGGACAACGGCGTCCTACGTGAGAATGAGACAGGTAATGACACTCTCACTCAGACTCACGTGAGTTAATTTCTAATTTTTGGTCTTAGTTTTTTTGAGTTGGGTTTGAATCTCTCAAAATCATCCCGATTAAACTTATACGAGGGCTGTTCTCAATGCTACATGTAAAGTCGATCGTAAGTTGTGGTGGTATGTAGAGTCGTCGACTAAACATTTTGATTGTTTTGACCGGAGTCGGGGAGAGAGACGTTGACCGACACTGAAAGGAGTGACGGTCTGT
>NW_011333192.1:105840-109021 GCF_000735185.1 Notothenia coriiceps | reverse complement strand
TTCAATCTCTTTCCAGGCGTTCAGACGCCTCTTCCGTTGTCTTGAGTTCAGAAGTGGCTTGACCATGGGAATACGGCTATTGTAGCCCATTTCCCGGACACGTCTGTGAACAGTGACTTTTGATACCTGGACTCCAGCTTCAGTCCACTGTCTTTGAAGCTCCCCCAAATTCTGGAAGCGACTCTTCTTCACAATGCTGTTAAGGCTGCGGTCATCTCTCTTGGTTGTGCAGCGTTTCCTGCCACATTTCCCCCTTCCAACAGACTTTTTGTGGATGTGCTTTGAAACTGCACTCTGTGAACAGCTTGCTCTTTGAGAAATTTCTTTTTGTGTCTTACCCTCCTGATGGAGGGTGTCAATGACGGTCCTCTGGACAGCAGTCAGATCAGCAGTCTTCCCCATACTTGTGATTTAGTTTACTGAACCAAGCTGAGTGTTTTTCAAGGCTCAGGAAACCCTTGCAGGTGTTTCGAGTTAATTAGACGATTCAAGTGATTCGTTGAACACCCTACTAGTATACTTTTTCATGATATTCTAATATTTAGAGATAGGATATTTGAGTTTTCTTAAGCTGTATGCCATAATCAGCAATATTAAAATAATAAAAGGCTTGCAATATTTCAGTTGATTTGTAATGAATCCAGAATGTATGACATTTTTGTTTTTTTAATTGCATTACAGAAAATAAAGAACTTTATCACAATATTCTAATTTTCTGAGACAGTCCTGTAATATATAAGTAAAATTTGAAATAAAACTCCTTGTAGCCATAGGGACACAGTGTCTTCCACAGACGTCCTCCATAGCACAGAGACCCTCTGAGGACTCTCATGGTGAAGGCTTGATGAAGCTCAAACATTCCATGAGCCATTGATGGAAACGTTGTTTTCAGATATATCCCGGATCAACCATGACTCCATAAAGCACATTAAACTAAACTCCAGATATTTAGTTTGACTCCTGGCTCACGCCTTTAGCCCGTTTATTCAACCAGTGATCTTACGTTGCCCATGATGAGAGGGGGGCAGACTTTGAATATATCTATTTTTCTCCATAAATCTGGACCCGGCTCCCCTACCTCTTTGCTTCGGTGAACCCTGCATCGTCTGGTCCTTCTACAGATTTCAGTGGGGATAACCGTTAACCCGACCACTATCCTCGCTGGCTTTAGCACGATTAGCTTCTCCCTGGTGTAAACAAGGCAGCCATTGGGTAACTGCGTGTGGATGCACAACAACAGCAACTCAACGGCCTTAAACAAACAAGATCCCTCTCTGTAAGAAAGTTCAGAGAGGGCACAGCTTAATAAGTTACTAATATAAGTTATTTATGGGAATAACAACATTCAAATAAGAAGGCTAAAATGTGAAATATTTCAAATCTAGCAAAAGCGACAGCAATGCTAACTTCTGCAGTACCTGGGCAGGTACATTCATAACAATCCACAAACTCTTAAATTATTTCATAGTTTCTATCATACAAACAATTATCTCACATGTCAAAGAATGGGTCTATAAATTATAAATACCAGCACATTTATCATGACATATAACATTTTTAATAACTTCTAAACTAAAACCTCAAATCACGTTCAAGTTAATGTTGAGTAGAGCTTTGGCATCTCAAGACCTATACTTCATTGAAATATGGACTACTGTAGGTTTCATGCTTATTTCACCTTGACATCGACAGAGAAATGTACAAACGTTTAGGAGACAATGTGTCCCCCTGCTGGTGCTTGGATAAAAATGCACTTTATTCACTGGCCTCTTAGATTTTCAGCAGCAGCCATTACAGAAGTCTCAAATGCAGAACTTTATTTTACCTGCGCTTACTACATTTGTTATCAAAAAATAAATAAGGGTAAGAGTTGTTGAAATGTGAATGCCCAAAACAGAATTAATAGACAATCCCCCCTTCTTAACCTTCAATCTCTTTCCAGGCGTTGGTGGTGTACGAGTGTCTGTCGGAGTGGGGTCAGATCCTGTGTGCCATATGTCCAAACCTGAAGCTGGTCATCACCGGGGGAACCAGCACCGCCATCTGTGTGTGGGAGACAGGGACCTCCAAGGAGAGGGCCAAGGCCCTCACTCTCAAACAGGTGAAAACAAAGAGTCAATGCAACATCCTGGAGAGGTCAACATGCTGTATCATCATTATATCAGTGGTTTGAAATGGCCTTGGAATTAAAATAATTCTGTTAAATCGCAGTTCTGTCCAGGACAATAAATCATTCAACAAAAGTAGTTATGGTGACGGCCTAATCAGGCTGATTTCAATCTGGTGAAATTGAAAGAGGCCCTATTATGCTTTTTTGGGATATCTAAGCAGTTGACCAACAACTTGGCACACGGCCAGTTTTTTGTACAGTAAAGCATGGAAACATTTCACATTAGAGGCACTAAATACAAATATCAACCTGAACACTAGCATCATATTTCCTCTCCTGCTTAAAACCTTTTCAAATAAAACCTTTTCAAATCAGAAACACTTAAACTTTAAGATAGCTGAGGTGGATAGAAACAATAGCTTTCTACTATATCTTTGATTTAAAATGTACCCCCGTAGCACTGGAATATTTTCCCCTCTCCTCTACCTCTCCTCTTTAAAACTGTTTAAGAATCCGGTCATCTTAACACAGTTTAACAAGGCTTCACCTCTTTGGTATAGTCTTCGGACTGTTCAGGTATTATTTGGTACTTCTAATGCGTTTGCATCATTGCAGGCGTTGCTGGGCCACACAGACGCTGTGACGTGTCTGACGGCGTCCTCGGCGTACCACATCGTGGTCAGCGGCTCCCGAGATCGAACCTGCATCATCTGGGACCTCAACAAGCTTTCCTTCGTCACGCAGCTCAGGGGACACCGGGCGCCCGTCTCTGCTCTGTGTATCAACGAACTGACGGTAGGCTGGAGTGTACATGTCACCCTCTGCAATCTCATATATGCTTTTAATCCAGGATAATAAATAAGGAGCAGTAAATCATGAAGAGCATCATTTAAATCATGGCTACAGTCAGATTATCAGACCAAATCTGTGTTATCAAAGCTAGTTTGAATGACTTTGTATGCTGTAGGGTAGCTTGTGAATGTACTCCAGGTGGAACTAAAGTTTTATTTAAGTGTTGAATATAATTCAAATCATTAATGAAAATGCAGTATAAAAGTATAAAACAAATGT
>NW_011333192.1:77977-105815 GCF_000735185.1 Notothenia coriiceps | reverse complement strand
CTTTGTATGCTGTAGGGTAGCTTGTGAATGTACTCCAGGTGGAACTAAAGTTTTATTTAAGTGTTGAATATAATTCAAATCATTAATGAAAATGCAGTATAAAAGTATAAAACAAATGTAATGGAGTGAAAATTACATTATTTACCTCTGAATTGTAGTTGGATAGGATTACCAATTAGCAACAAATTGAAATACTCAAGTGAAGTACAAGTCCCTCAAAATGGTACTTTAGAACAGTAGTTGAGTAAATCTTCTTAGTTACCGGTACTTTACACCACTGTTAATAAAGACAGTAACTTATATGATCCGCATTTGTCCATCACGATCAGCAGATTGGTGCGTAACTTCAAATGTTGCTGCTGCAGGGAATTGTGGGAGAGCATTATTTCCTGTCGTAAAGGATAGACCAATATATCCTTTGATAGCAAAGAAAGCCTTGAAGCTTCTTTCCTAACATCTACAGAATTCAAGCAGCTCTTATCATGGCTGCCACTGAGGAACTTCATGGTCTCATTTAAGAAAACCCTCCATAAGCAACAAAGGACTGGATAAAGCTGTTCAGCTGATGAACATAATGTGTGTGTGTGTGTGTGTAGGGGGACATTGTGTCCTGTGCAGGGACACACATTCACGTGTGGAGCATCAACGGCAGCCCCATCGCCAGCGCCAACACCTTCACGGGGCGCAGCCAGCAGATCCTGTGCTGCTGCGTGTCCGAGATGAACGAGTGGGACACGCAGAACGTCATCGTCACCGGACACTCGGACGGCGTTGTCAGGGTAACAATGGCAATAATACTTACTTGTGTATTCCTTGTTTCTAATTTATGTTTTTCTTGTTGTGCTTCTGCTTTTTTTTAATATATATATATATATTTTTTTTTTTTTGATTGAGTCAGGCACACTGATTTTACATTTATACATTCAATATATATATTTTTTTCCTTTCCCCCCCTCCCGGTCCTAGTTAGTAAATTAAATAGCTACATAAATAGATACATGTATAGGTAAAAGTAATGAAGAAGATNTTTTTCAGAACTTTGACTTTTTTAAGTTTTTACAGAAGAAACAAACTTTGCAACAAGGGTGTGATTTGTCATTGCCTTCCTAAGTAAACACAGTGTGTTGTAGCATTTTAATTTAAAACATAAACCAAAAATCTGAATCAGACTTGAATTGGATAAACAAGACAAGATCTACATTAGACTTTCAACTGAGATTCCTCTCCCCTCTGAATGGGTTCAGCAAACGCTGACCACACATTAGTTCATGGGAATAAATGAGTAAATGCAGAGTGAGGCGTTACGTCAACAGAATTCATTTACTTTGGCCTCTGTTAGAAAAAATAATATCCAAGACAGATTAAAACCAGCCTAAAGGCAGAATGAATAATCATCACACACCCTCTGCACTTTCTTTTTAAACAAACACACATACTTGTGACAGCATGCCAGCTTCACTTATCCCTTTACTTTTCTATTCACTCATTCATATTTTGTTGGTGACATATGATTGGAAACCCCTCGTGTTTTGTGTGAGTAATATAACTCATTCTTTTTCTTTTTTTTGGAGTCAGGAACAATGAGTTTAATGTTTTTTTTTTTTCCCCTTTCCCCCCCTCCCGGTCCTAGCTAGTAAATTAAATAACTAAATAAATAGATACATGTATTGGTAAAAGTAAAGTAATGTAGAAGATAATATTAAAAGAAAATGAATAGATAAGGAAATAAAGAATAGAATACATGTACCCATATACTCACATATGTATACCCACATATACACATACATGTGTGTACATACCCACACATGTACACATGCACATACATGTACATACATACATTTATACAAAGTCATACAAATAAAAAAAATACATAAAAATACAAAATAAACAGATAAAAAGAGACAACAAAAAAAACATGCACATACATTCCCCCCCTTTCTTCTTAATTTAGTGTCTTAAGTTCAGCTATGTAGAGCCCCAGACAGAATCAAATAGTTTTGAGGAGCCCCTCAGGTTATATTTCATCTTCTCCATGTTCAGGTACATCTTTAAATCTTCAAGCCATAGAAATGCTTTAGGTGGTATAGAAGATTTCCATTCTAGGAGTATTCTTCTACGTGCTAATAGAGATGCAAAGGCTATACTGTCTTTAGTTTTCCTCTTCAACATTCGATGGCCAGGTAGTACTCCAAAAATGGTAGTTTCTGCACATGGTGTCAATACCACGTCCAAGGCCTCAGTAAGGTGTTTGAAAATGCTTGTCCAGTATCCTTGTAGGCGAGGACAAGACCAAAACATATGAGTCATGTTTGCTGGTGACGTGTGGCATCTGTTACAGGTATCCGTAACATTTGGGTATATTTTGGAGAGTTTAGAGTTGTTGTAATAGATACGGTGGACAACTTTTAGTTGTATAAGATTGAGCCTGGCACAGGACGTACTATTGTTCACTCTCGCTAATGCGCCATCCCAGACCTCATCATCTATGGCTTGGACTAGTTCCTCTTCCCAATCTTGTTTGATTTTACCAAGAGATGTTTCTGTGACACGGGAGACGGAATTGTAAATTCTTGAAATCAAACCTTTTTTGGTTGTTAGAGTGTCCAGAATTGAGTCAATTATTGAATCCGGAGGGATATTGGGGAAGGAAGGGTTGTTCAGTTTAACCCAGTTTTGGACCTGGAAGTAGCGAAATAGATGAGTGCCTGGGAGGAAACATTTGTCAGAGAGTTGGCTAAAGCTACCAAATTTTTTTTTTTATGTAAAGGTCCCTTACTCTGATAAGACCTAATCTCTGCCACATAGAGAAGGCCCCATCAGTGTAAGGGGGGAGAAAGAGATAGTTGTTGTGAATGGGACTATGTATAGAGGATCCACAGAGTCCATGAGCCTTTCTGAATTGGGACCAAATTCTTAGGGTGGAAACAACAATCGGGTTATTCGAATTTTGAGTTGGCCAGCTGGGTAATGTAGATCTAAGCAGAGCCAAGAGTGAGGTATTAGGACAGGATTTGGCTTCAAGCTCACACCAACTCAATGTTGGTTCCTTAGTCCATAGAGTTACTTTGTGGATATTGGCTGCCCAATAGTAGTGTCTTATATTTGGAAGCGCTAATCCTCCTGTAGATTGTTGTCGTGCTTCTGCTTTGATGTAGTATTCACTTGTTAGGCTTTTGTACAAGCCTTTGCTAATGCATGTGGCAGGTCTTAAGGTGTGGACAATAAATAAGCAGCAATTAAAAGTTATGAAAGGAATTGCAATATATTTGTTGTTATCCCTTCTCAGGCCAGATAAATATCATTTATTATGAAGGCGCTAAAGTCTAAATAATTTAATTTCTTCATTAAAGTAGCTTTGTCTCTAGGGACTTGGGAAGCGAAAGGTAACCGGTTCAAGTCCTGATAGGACCAAGAGGCAGAGTGCAGAATGTCTCCTCCTGGGCACTGCCGAAGTGTCCTTGAGCAACTCTTAACCCCCAACTCCTCACTCTGACACTCCTCACTAATGCATGTGTATAGACCCTATTTGTGCATTTGGGTATTTCGGCCTCCTGTGATATGAGAAAGAAGACGATGCGCCTTTATTAATCCCTGAGGGGAAATTCTGTTTTTCACAGTGTGTTGAATTCACACAGTCCAGTACAATTACAAACATTCATAGGAATACAGATATGCAAACACAATTTGTTTTAACATAGTAGTGCCAGAGCGAAGGGGCTACCAGGTTTGGTATGAGCGGGACTTGAACCGGCGGCCCAGACCGAGCCGTTGCCTCACAATAAGGATTCTGCATCTGACCCATCCTAGTCTGAGGAGCAGTGGGCTGCTATTTGGTTCAGAGCCCAGGGAGCCGTGTAGGGTTCGATGGATTGCTCAGGTGCACCTCAGTAGTACTTGGTCATTCTAGGACTTGAACCGGCGACCTTCTGGTTCCCAAGCTAAGACTGAGCCACCACCGTCCTGAGTGACATAATGTAAAAAACACTCCAGAATGGGATATAGAATTTTCCCTAAGGTGTTGATACATGATTTCTTAATCTTGATTCTACACTTTATAAATGTGCTGTGATTTAAATGTTACTTATACTTAATTTAATCTCTCTAATATTATTTTGTAGTTTTGGAGAATGGAGTTCCTCCAGGTCCCAGAAACCCCTGCTCCACAGCCAGTAGAGCCAGATGTGCCTGACTGCTGTGCTGACGAGAAGATTGGTGAGTGACAACATGAATACAATCAGATTAACTTCAGTTAGTATGGCAGTGACATGTCCCAAAATATAACAAGGCTTCTACACACTGAAAGTGTCTGAAGCGTGGCTGATGCACCGTCTTTGATTGCTCATATTTTATTTCTGTAAGTATCGATACAGTTCATTTGACTGTGTTGATTAACTCTGTCATTTTGAACTTTTCCCACAGAAGGTGGCGTCAGTCAAAATGGTGAGGAGGACAGCAGCGAGTCGGATGGAGACGAGCCGAGCCTGAGTCAGGAGCCCAAAGCCCCTCACAACCCCTCGGCAGGGGGCAGCCAACCAGTCAGCGCCGTCCACAGACCCAGAGGTACTCCACTTGCTGCCCCTCCCCCCGATGTTAGCACATTCACTCTTTAGCTGCTTTCAGCTGAACTAAAGCTGCTCAATTTTAGATCTCAGCAGCACTTTTGACTTAAAATGTCTAAATCATTCACAGCTCACTCCAAAATGTGTTTTCAATAAGCTGCGTTGTATTTCAAGTCTGTACCAAATGTCATTTGTTTTCCCTTTCAAAGCTTCTGTTGAGGTTCCTGTCTATAATCATATTGAATGCTTGCATTGGAGTAAAACAAATGTAATGCTCAAAGAACAGCGTGCACTTGAATAAGATGATTCATCGATTGATTTTGTTATTTATTTTATTTGTATTAATGTTGCTTTTTGATGGCTAAATATAAGGGTTTCAATCAATTAATATACTCGCAATTCTTTGCAACCTGTCCAAACACGACGTATCGCAAACCAATCGCACATATTTATCTGTTTCTACTGTACCTTAAAGAAATATTTTTGAAGTTTTCAATGTTACTATCAACATGGGAGTGGATAAATATGATTACTTTATACAAAATGTATGTTTAGAGTTGTGGATACTGGAGCAAAATTGGACTCTCTGCTCTCCATCCAAAACCCTCCTGCTTGCTTGCTAAGTCGCTCTAGCTTTGTCATCACCAACATTTATTTCATGCTAGCCAGATGATGCTCCTGCCATGCTAACGCTCACATTGCTGACCTGACACTCCCTTTAAGGTCCTCCAGCCCGCCCCGGAGCCTCGTGGTCGATGGACAGCAGCTCCGACGACTCCCACCGCTGGTCCGACAGCCTCAGCGTCGACGAGAAGGACGGCTTCGTGTTCGTCAACTACTCCGAAGGCCAAACTAAAGTCCCTCACCCAGGCCAGGGCTCAGTGCCGCAGCCTCTGCATCCTTCCTCCATGGACCCACGGGCGTTCAACCAGCTCAGGACCGGTGGGTGTCCGCAAGATTCTTTTTCTGGCACGGTGTTTCAGCTCCTAAGAAAACGCTACGGAGGAACAAGGGGCTCCATCAGCTGGACAAAGGAAGAAAGTGTCTTAGTTTCATTGTTTAAGTCTTTCTCTCTGTGTGTGCACAGGCTACAGATGGGAGCGCCAGCTGGTGTTCCGGAGCAAGCTCACCATGCACACGGCGTTCGATCGCAAGGACAACGCCCAGCCAGCCGAGATCACATCCCTCGCCATCTCCAAGTAAGAGAGCAACAAACTCAGCAGCTACGTTCTAAACACTCGCTGTAGACATCCGGAGAGCTTCTCCTACACACAGTATTTGTGTTTGAGTAAATGGTAGATGTGATGGACAGTCTATCAGATAATGATGAGATACAATTCACTACATATGTTTGATTAAAATGAAAAGAGAATTGGTTTTAACTAGATCAAACTGATTGCTCAATGATTTCTGATGGACATTAGATACAGGGCTGTCAAAAGAAAAAAGGAAATGTTTTCACCTAAAGTGGAGGTTGACTAAAATCAAATGCCTTTTCATTGAATGAACTGGAGTAAAACTATGAAGAATACATGTCAGCAATAAGTACACTAATCTAAATCTAAAAAGTATCCGCCTAAACTGTAAACCACACATCAGAATCTTGAATCTGGTTGGGGTCCCACAGAGCTGACATTTGCAGCGTTAACAACTGAAGATAAATATATGAAATAGAAAAGAGTAGACTTAAAGTGTTTCTATTCAAATCCAGTCTAAGACAATATTTGTGTACTAAAAGCGATTAATCAGAAATCTTTTTAACGGGGAAATTGACACCGTTATAACTGCAAAGGTACGCTGCATATATAAAGGCAAAAATAACAATCTAAAACTAATTAAATGTAAAAAAGTTATCTAACAGCTTTCACTTTAAATCCATTCAAAGCACATTTTTATTAAAAAAGTGGTAATCGCTGCCGTGTTCCTCCCCCTCCTCTCTCCATTGTTCTCCCCTCTCAGGGACCACAGTAAGATCCCTGGTGGGGGACGGGCGCGGTCGGGTCTTCAGCTGGTCGGTGAGCGAGCAGCCGGGCCGCTCGGCAGCAGACCACTGGGTGAAGGACGAGGTGGTGGACAGCTGCTCCGGCTGCACCGTGCGCTTCTCCCTCACCGAGCGGCGCCACCACTGCAGGAACTGTGGACAGCTCTTCTGTCAGAAGTGAGTCCTCCAGTCATACTTCAGTACTGTTCTACACTTAAACATGGACACTGTATTACTTATCCCTTTGTAGCCCCTTGCATTTCTTTTCTGCAGAATGAATATATGACATAAAGGCAACTTTAACATACGCATTTGCTTTGGAAACCTTGTGTTATAAGTTATATGTTCCTCTAGTTTTTGTCACTTTTAATGGTCTATTTAGTAAAAGTTCAACATATTCATCAATGATGGTATTTCAGCTTTATTTGAACACTGATTTTGCAGGACAGCAGTGCGCAAATTTCAAGTATCTTGCATCATTTTCTGTGTTGCCATCTTTGCATTGACTTTATATGAAATTGCGTCTCTTTGCGTACAGTGATTTTACAAATAGCAGTATTTTAGATAAACTTCTCTTTCTCCTGTGAGGGCCTGTATTGTCCCATCTTCCAATGTGCGCTCTGTGTCCTCCTCGCTCTGCAGGTGCAGTCGCTTCCAGTCGGAGATCAAGAGGCTGAAGATCTCGTCTCCGGTGCGGGTTTGTCAGAACTGTTACTACAACCTTCAGCACGAGCGAAGCGCCGAGGACGGCTGCAGAAACTGAGCTCCACCTCCAGGAATCTCCTCTTCCTCCTCCCCCATGTCCCACAACGCTCTCCCTCCAGCCCACTCACCCTTTATCCTCTTGTACGTCCAGTAACACGTGCACAGTAACGCACTGACAGACAGAAACAGGAGCGAATGTCGGCGGTCTCGCGTAGGGGGTGGGAAAAAAACATCTGATCAAAAGGAAAGGAAAAAGAAAATCCCCACTTTGACGACCTACACACCTGGAGGAAGAAAAAAAACAAAAGCAAAAACACCTTTGATGTGGCGCGCTTCAAACAATCACCCGCCTTTTTTGCTTTGATCAAGAACCCGTTCCTCTTTCACCGCGAGACGTAACAAACTTGTTTATATTGTAAATAATAACCATGGCCTTTTTAACTCTAAGAAGAGCAAACAGAACAAAAAATAAGGTCAAAGAGTTAAAAGAAATTGCTTGTAACATAGCGTTGTGACTAACCACTCCTGGCTTTAAAAAAAAAGTAACTAAATGGATTGTGTGTAGTCACGGCGAGGCCAGAGCGAAGGATATGAATGTCAATAATTAATTTCTGTGACTTTACTAGTGGGACTAGGTATGCAACATTTTTTTAATTTCTTTATCAATTTTTGTTGTTGTTTACAAATTGTATTTTTATGTGTTGCCCACAGTGTCAAGCCATCGCCATCACAGAAAGATTTCATATCGTTTTTGTTGCCAATTTCTTTCAATTTTGATGATTTTTCTTTTGATCATCTATTCTGTCCTTTATATGAATTCCCAATTGGAGAATTTTGATTGTTGCTGCTGTCTGAAGACTGGACACGTTATCATTTCAGATTTTATTTTAAAACCATATCACTGCGTTTCAATTATTTTTCTTTTGTAGAAAACACAATTGAAGATATGAATAAGTTCCCGTGATATTTATTTTCCATCTCGGTTTTTCCTAGTTAATTCTTAAATTGCACATGAAAAAGGGATTTTCTTTTGAGTGTTTCTTGCTGTTATCCTCGTGTTGGCATTATTACAGTAAACGTGGCACTCCACACACTTTATTCTCAGTCCTTGGTCGAAATGTTTAAATTGCATTAGCAGCAGCCGCGCACCTTTCAATGAGTTTATTCAGTACAAACAGAAATGATTATATACTTTGGAGTACAAACACCCCAGGCCGGAAATACAAAATATCTCTAAGGTGTTTTGTCTAAAAAGTAAATGCTTTTATATTTGATCAATAATGTATCCTGATTTGGTTTCATTATCAACGCAATTTATGTACTTTAATTTCATTTAAAGCCTAGAGGAATTCATCATGTACAATGGCCACTGTTTAACAATTTACAAGATGTTTTTTCGTACATTTCTGAAATCATGATCTCGTATGATATTTGAGGTTTTTTAACGCAATATTCACGAAAAAAATCTGATATTGTTCATTCATATTGGAAGGGAAAAATGATAACATGGGTAAAGGAAAGAACATCTGTAAAACCTTTTATTTTATATTCTGATGCCGTTCATTTTTGTTCGTACAAAAATGTATTTTTTGCCAAAAAGTCGCCAAAGTGAGATATTTTCAAATTCAAGCATATTTTCTTTTGATGTTAAACAACAGCCAGAACAACAGTAAAGACATGTTGATTCAACAGTAAAATATTCCATAAAATAAACAATGTTTGGGACTGATTGACCCCCATACAAGGTCACCGTGTTGACCACTAAATATCAAAAGTCTTTCTGATGTTTAATATGACTTTTATTTACATGAGCTTGAATTAAACAACAGAAAACTGAATTTGTTAGGCTTACAGGTGGCTCATGTTCCACCATAAAACACAAATTTGACTGCTTGATGGCTGCTGCTGCTGCTGGGTTTAATATTTGGACATTTAGAAAGTGTTTTTGTTTTTATATTAAGTATTCATATAGTTTCTCCTCTCTCCATGTTGTTTTCGTAGTTCTGTGGGCAACAACTGTGCATTCAAGTGCTGCTTTCTTTGCATTTCCTTTTTGTTTTCCACACAGCATCTCAAACATCTAAAAAGAAAAGAAAAAGAAAACACTTTAATATTCACCACCACGGCTCCATGTTGTTCTAATAATCATATGCACTCTTGTTATTGTCTTTATATCATTCTGCATTGACGTACTGTTATTTAGCGTGCAATCATGCCACCTAGCTGAAAAAGGCCCAGTAGCCTTTTATCAATCAAGAGTCCCTTTGCACCTTCACTTGTACAAAAAAAGTCAAGAGGAATTACAGGTTTTTATTAAATGCAGTTTTACGTTGTTATTTTAAGAGAAAGGTGAATTTCACAATGAACTGTACAAAGTATTTATGCAATTATAACTGGTTTTAGATTTTTTTTTTTATGATTATTGCGATTTCAGCAAGTTTGGTTACTTGTTGCATGTCTATTAACACAGCTGACTTTCTGTGTCAGTGCATTGTAAATGTTCTCGGCATTATCATTTTGTTGGTTTTTATTCTTTTATGGATTTTTTGGAGGCATTGTCTGATGAGTTGTGGGTGTACTTTTGTACTCTTTATGGAAAGAATTCAGGACAAATGAGAGAAGAAGAAGAAAGAGAAAAAAGTGGAAGTCTTTGGACTATTTTGGTGGTCCTGTATTAGACTGCATTACTACAGTATCTGGTGTGCAATCTGTGCTAGCTGAATGTTCCTTGTATATTTGTGTTCACTTCATCCTACAGGACGGAAATCAGTAGAGTAACCTCCCCCCCCCCTCCTTACAGCAACAAAATGTTACATAATGCAATAGATCTGGTACTTATTCTGTTAATTTCATTTCAATAAATAATTGCTGTTTACCACCAAAAAAAGACTCAATTATTTTCAATCTTTTAATGTTTTGTTTTTTGTTTTCTTCACAGACATCCAATAAGTGCACTGTGTTTTACTGGTGAAAAAAATAGAAAAAGACATGTAAAGTAAATAAATCCTAAGAACAGCTGGCATTATAACAACGTGGGGGGACAGAGCCTTCTCCGTCGCTGCCCCCTCCCTCTGGAACTCACTCCCCCAACCCATCAGAGACTGCCCTGACCTCACCACCTTCAAACAACTCACCTCTTCAATCTGGCTTTTAATGTGTGAATGTTCTTGTATTGCTTGATTTTAATTAGACTAACTATATGTATTTGTTGTTCTTTTCTTTTCACTATCTTTGTAAAGCGACTTGTAAAAGCGCTTACAAAATAAATGTATTATTATTAAACAGCTGAAAAAAATTAAAATTACAAAAGCTGCGTTAACGTGAAAAATAAAAAATACTCAAAGAGAAACAACATTGATGCTCTGTACTACATACAAGTTACAAATATATACGGTAGATGAAATTGTGTAAGGTTGCCCACTTACAAATAAATGAACAGTATCATTTTAATGGTAGGTTTATTTTACTAATGAGAGAGAGAATATCAAACAGAATATCCAGAAGTGTACATCATAAAAGGGCTATACATTCATTTGCATATCATTTTGGGAAATAAATATTTGATCCCCTTGCAACCAACAAGAATTCTGGCTCCCACAGACCGGTTACATAAGTCATCTTCCTTTACCTGTATAAAAGACACCACAGAATCAATCAATCAGATTCCAACCTCTCCACCATGGACAAGACTAAAGAGCTGTCTCAGGACCTCAGGGACAAGACTGTAGACCTGCACAAGGCTGGGATTGGCTACAAGGCCACCAGAAAGCAGCTCGGTGAGAAGGAGACAACTGTTGGTGCCATTATTTGGAAATAGAAGAAAGACAAAATGAGCATCAGTCGCCCTCGGTCTGGGGCTCCACACAACATCTGGCCCCGTGGGGTATTGATGATCGTGAAAAAGGTGAGGGATCAGCCAATAACTACACTGGAGGAACTTGTGAATGATCTGAAGACAGCTGGGACCACAGTCACCAAGAAAAAACTATTGGTAACACACTACTAGACCATAATGGATCAAGTCCTGCTGCGCCCGCAGGGTCCCCTGCTCAAGAAGAACATGAAAAGCCCGTCTGAAGTTTGCCAATGAACATCTGAATGATTCAGAGAAGGTTTGGTAGAAGATGATTTAGTCAGAAGAGCCTCAAAACCTTCAAGATTGGGAGAGGATCTTCAGAGAGGAGTGGACCATGCTCCTTCCTGAGATGTGCACAAACCTGGAGACCAACTACAAGAAGAGTCTGACCTCTGTCTGTCCAACAAGGGTGTCTCCACCAAGTACTAACACATGTTCTGCAAGGGGATCAAATACTTATTTCCCACAGTTAAATGCCTATCAAATTGTATATTTTATATAATGTCAATTTCTGGATTCTCTTTTAGATATTCTTACTCTCACTGTTAAAATAAACCTACCATTAAAATGATACTGTTCATTTGTTTGTAAGTGGGCAAACTTACAAAATCTGCAAGTGATCAAATAATTATTTCCTTCACTGTACATATATATATATTTATATATACTGCTTATATACCATAGATATATACGCAATCACACATTCTACAAACAGAGGTGGGAAGTAACTAACTTCAGATGTGTGCAGATCCTTTTAAAAGGGTTAACCCACACAAGGCTCCTGGACCTGATGGCATCCCCTGCCGTGTTCTCAGGGTGTGTGCAGTTCAGCTGGCAGAGGTGTTCACAGACATCTTCAACAGGTCCCTGCTGCAGTCTGTAGTCCCCACATGCTTCAAACACCCCACTATCATTCCTGTCCCCAAAAAGACAAAAATCACCAGCCTCAACGACCACCGCCCAGTAGCACTCACCTCCATCATAATGAAGTGCTTTGAGCGGTTAGTCAAAACCTTCATCACCTCCTCCCTCCCTGACTCTCTGGACCTCCTGCAGTTTGCCTACAGAGCAAACAGGTCCACAGACGACGCCATAGCCCACCTGGAGCAGAGGAACACATATGTGAGAATGCTGCTCATTGATTACAGTTCAGCCTTCAATACCATTGTGCCCTCCAAGCTGGTCATCAAGCTCAGAGACCTCGGGCTCAACAGCGCCCTCTGTGACTGGATCCTGAACAAGAAAGCTCGACAGTGGCTCTTCTTCCTCCGCAGGCTGAGGAGGTTCAACATGGACTCCAGGATACTCTGCAACTCCTACAGGTGCACCATAGAGAGTATCCTGACCTTCTACAGGTGCACCATAGAGAGTATCCTAACCTTCTTCAGGTGCACCATAGAGAGGATCCTAACCNCAAAGCGCAGCCCGTAACAAGGTGATTTTAACCAATGCCCGACGTTTATGTAGTTGCACGTGGTGATAAACTTTCCGTAGTGACGGGCTTGCCCATTCATACGTGGCCATGGTTTTCTTTTTTCTGACTTCACCCGTTTGGGTTTGAGGCGATCGCTAACATTCGTGAGTGGTGAGCGCGTTTTTCAGTCTGGCTCGGTTTCGATAATGTTTCGCGGTTTATACGGAGCTACACGGTACAATCGTTTACGCGATGGACCGACCATAGACGATCGGAGAACCAGGCCTCGCGTCGAGGTGCGTCGTCCTCGGCCGCCCCGCGCGCGCGGCTAGACGGGACACCGCCGTCTCGTCTACCTCGTTCATGCAAAAGCAACTCGTCTCTCGGTCCACCTGTCTTTGTCCGTCATCCTTGTACGTAACTGCGAAACCAAAATGTTCCCAAACCGGAGACTTCAATGATGCTGGAGGATTTTCGAGCTCAACTTTATCTGCGTTTGCCATTTCGACAGTTCCTCAAATTACTGACTACATTTGAACGCATCCCTGTGACCAGCTCTCATAGTATGCCTCTCGTCCAATGAAATGACTTGCTCGCTCTATGACGCGTTGAACCCAATGTGAGCAAATTACTCTGAATGCTGCGACACATCACCTGAGATTACTTCCAAAAAGCTGTTCACGTTCTCAATTTTTTACGTTTAACGTTATATTAGTTCAGTACACTTCGGTACACACGTGTAGCAAACCGAAGGGCCCGGAATAATTTCGGTACGGGTACTTGTACCGTTACACCCCTAAGGGCTACATAAGGTTTGTACAGTCAGTACTGGGTTGTTAGTGACTCTTATCAGTCTGAAATCATTATAAAAGGAATAGTTTGCTACCTTCGTTGACAAGGAAACGGGTGTAGATGAGCAGCCAGTAGCGATACTCCTGTGCTGACTGCAAAGTCAGAGCAGACGCCAGCTGATTCTCCAGGAAGGCTAACGTCATGCTCTGTTGCAGGTGGTGAGGGGTGGAGGAGAGGCGGGACGCCAGCCGACCAGCACTGCAGGGACCACAGACATGTTCTTTATTTACTCATTTATTACCTTTCACCTGGAGATAGAAGGGGGGGATTAAATATTGCTGTCATACTTGAGGTTGCGTCCCTGCATGACAGCCAGTGGCCCTGAGGACACAGGTGCATCCTGGGTAGGTAGGCAGCTCCTGAAGTCAGCACACTGGACCATAGAGTCTCCTTTATCCGCTATTAACGTCCTGTAAGAGAGACAGTATAATTATTTAAGTTTACTCATTCACTCGGGGGGGGATTGAAAAGGGGGCATTGGGGAGTTCTTGGTGGTGTGTTTGTGACGCTCTATGGAGGATTATAAAGTTATGGCAGATAGCCCTCAGCCAGTGTCTAATCATTCAAAATGACCTTCATTTATTTTATATGACTGACAAAATCTGAACGTTGACACGAACCTCTTACTGTCACATAATAAGCAAAACAGATTAACATTGGCTACCGCCATTGGCACATGTCATCTTACTGATGTGCCGATGGCGGAAAATATGGCTAACATCGGCAGATGCCAATATCACAACCTTTTCCCCAATGATAAATGCTATCCATCACTTTTAGCTAGCTATTTGAACTGTTCTTCATTGCGTTTCGGTAGCAATTTCAACGGTTTAACCATCACTGTTAAAAAGATTTATTTATTACATTTAGCCAACTCTTCGAACTGTTGATGCTTTTAGCTAGTTTTTAAAACATTTATCCATTACTGGAAGCTAGCTATTTTAACTGTTCTTCTTTGCGTTTCGCTGGCTTTTCAACTGTTTACCAATTACTTTTAGCCAACTGTTACAAAAGTGTGTCTATAACTTGTAGCTAGCTATTTCAAACGTTTTTTCTAGCCTTACTTTTAGCAAAGGGTTTTTTCTACCCTTACTACCAGCAAATCCTGGTTGGGAATCAGCGCTGTCAGTCCACTCTTTAGTGTCTCACCATGTCTCCAGTGAGGAGCTGAAGCAGTAGGACTTTCCGTTGGAGAGTCCAACGACTGGAACGCCCTGCTGGGTCAGCAGAGACTGAGACACTGTGGTGTCAGCACCTAAACACAAAACAAAATGTGTTCAAGGGTAGACAGCATGACTGCATTTTCCATACTCACTGAAATTGTATTTTATAAAAGTTCAATCATATAAATAAAAATGTGGTTTTGAAGCCATCTTCATGTGAAAGAATGTATTTTTTACATTCATTAAGAAGATTCCAATAAAACATATTGAATGTACTTGAATAGGTTAACATTTTAATAACTACAAAAGTTTGATATCCATCTCATGTATGCAAGTTAAACAGAGCTAGGTTCATGATGTGGTTAGCCTAGCTTAGCATGTAGATTGAAAGCAGGGGGATCTGTTAGCCCGGTTCTATACAAGGAAACACCTCTACTTTAGTTTTGCTCTAATTGGCAGTTATAACAGTAAATTAACTAACACTTGACAGAAATGAAAAAAAGTAGGGTGCTGGAACTATTTGTCAACACTTATCACACAGGCATGAGATTGATATAGTCAACCTTGAGTCCCACAATGTTGAATGCTCTGTGTCAATCCCATTCTGCAGTGTCTTACCTGGTAAAATGCTCAGCAGAGACTCGTTCTTCACCAGAGCCTTTTGTTTATGAACATCCCTGCAAACAGACAGAAAACAAATGAACATCTGGATAACAATCATCATAATGCCTAGAACAATCTAGCACATGTGATCTCCAACAGAATGTATCCGGGCTCACCAGACAGACAGCGCAGCCCCAGCCGTCAGAGCCATGACAAAGTGGGCCGAGCAGTGCAGAGCTGACACAGGCGTGGCCAGCTGAATGGCAGGAAGCAGCCGCCGCCCACAGGAAGAAAACACTGACAACATCCTGTCCTGACAGGCAACGGCGAGGATGTCACTGAGGGAGAGAAGAGTCAGAGATGTTGTTTTATTTATTTACAAAATCAATTAATAGTCCAGTTGCCAGCCTATAGAGTCCTATGGCGAACTCGGAAATGTTGAGTACCCCAAAGCTTTATGTAAGAAATGTCTGGTACAGGTCCCCAGCAGATAGAAACTGCCAGATGCTAACTTGTTGGACAATTTGCGCAATTAGCATAAATTGCATAAATTACCATTTGCAGACAATATCTAAATAATTGCTTGGCCAATTTGGAAAGTGTTGGTGTAGTTTTGGAGGTTATTGAAGACGTTGAATCATTATTATGATCAAAGTGCCCTAACACTTTAAAATCAAACCAAAATTCATCTACATCAGCCCCTCGGGAGTACACATATGGCCACTTTCTTGTTAAAACTGACATTTCTATATCTTGGAATTGTCAGAGATTGATCCAACATCCTCATTAACCTCCAAAACCACACCAACATTTTCCAAATCAGCCATGCCATTTTGTAGCTATTAGTTGCATATGCTTATTAATGCAATTTATGCCAATTGTGCAAATTGGCCAACCTATGCAAGTTAACATTAGGCAGTTTATTTGTGCTGGGGACCCGTATTATACATTTCTAACACAAGACCTTTGGGTTACTCAACATTTCCCAGTTCACAATGCTGGCAAGTAGACTACAATGAAAGACAGCTGAGTGTGTGTGTGTGACGCGCTGAGCCTCGTACCTGCTCCCTGCAGCAGTGACCACTGAGCTGGGCAGCAGTGTGTTCCAGTCCCGTCCGTCTCTGGAGCATCGCAGCTGGCTGAGCTTTGAACCCGCAACTACCGACACCTCGTTCTCCACCTCCAGGAACATAGATGGCTCCATGCTTACCTACACACACACACACACACACACACACACACAAGTTTCAGCGTTTCCGTCAAAAGAAATTCAATTTACCAGACAGATGGGAGATACTCTGGACGAATGTTATCTGCGTTTGTTATCGAGTTATTTAATTGATAAAAAGGGATATTAAAGAATGACATAATCAAGGCATGTATATTATTTATATTTATATAGAGACATTTAAGCCTGCATAACTGCTGAGCTATCTGTACCGAGGTGCGCCTATGAGGCACCAGTTATGGCTAGTTTGAAAGGATATGCAACTTGTCCCATGTCAGGGTCTAAGGACAGAGGGGGTCGTATTCTACGGTGGAGAGAGTCAGCAGCTTCAGGTTCCTCGCTGTCCACATCACTGAGGACCTGACATGGACTCATCACACAAACACCATCACCAAGAAAGCTCGACAGCGGCTCTTCTTCCTCCGCAGGCTGAGGAGGTTCAACATGGACTCCAGGATACTCTGCAACTCCTACAGGTGCACCATAGAGAGTATCCTGACCTTCTACAGGTGCTCCATAGAGAGGATCCTGACCTTCTACAGGTGCTCCATAGAGAGCATCCTGACCTTCTACAGATGCTCCATAGAGAGTAGGGCTGCACGATATTGAAAAAAACTGACATTGCGATATTCTTTTCCCCTGCGATATATATTGCGTTTTTTTTAACTATATTTAACCGGATGAAGGATTTTAGTCACAGACGTCTGGATCTTAACTGGTTGACTCATCATACCTTAAGTCATGATCACATGTCATGATAATGCAGGTTGCTTACCCTCAAATAAGGGGGTTCATCTGTGAATGAAGAAGAGTGGTGTCTAGAAGGGATCCAAGAGATTAAACGTATAACATTAAACTATAGGAAGCTTCATTATCACATTAGGGAATTAATGTCACTCCACTCAAGTACCCCTGACATGAGAGCCGCGAAAGTTTTCCTTTTGTAGCAAGCAGCAAAATAATTGTAAAATGACGTGTGAGTTAATTTACCTACTTAATATCGAACGCCCTAATAGAGAGGATCCTGACTGGCTGCATCACGGCCTGGTACGGTAGTTACACCCTCAACCGTAAGACTCCACAGAGGGTGGTGAAANTGATTTTAGTAGTGATTTAAAATAAATCTGTGAGGCCATATTGACACTGTGTTTTACTATGTAGATTCATCGGTCCGAGCACAGTGTTCGGGTCAAGCAGTAAGCTGGCCAACGTGGAGCAGTGGAGGTGTGTCACCATCCTGAGGAACCACACCGGAGGTAATACACAAAACACAATTAAATATATGTACTCGAACACAATACTTCCAAAAATGCATTAAATAATTGAAGCAAGCGGCGAAAACCCACAGTAACACAAAATAAACCACATTAAGACACATCACAGACCTTCTGTATTACTCACTGATATCTTAACTTGTGCTGCTGCTAGATATTCCCGTCCTCTGTTAGAAGGTGTAGGTGACCGACGGATGATGAAGAATGGCTGTCCATAGTCTGTTACCAACTGTATTAATTCTTCAGTATGAAGAGTAGGAAATGAACATGTAGAATATGTGTGGTAACTGTAATGCAAAGACAAAGCAGGGGGGAAAAAAATACCTTTTTATAGTAAGGGGATGGCAAGTAGCAATGTTTTGGGTTTTCCACCTCAACACACAGTAAATCTGATTGAAAAGCACAATCAGGTGGCCTATGCTGCCCTCTATTGGCCACAGGCCAATATAGAATAGCGGTGTAAATGTAGGATTACTACCCATTACCAATAGTGGCGAAGTCCCTCCCCTTCCGGGGGACCTCCATGGGACCTTATTTTGGAAAAATCCTGTATTGAAGTCAATGGAGAGAGAAAGATTATCTTTTGATTCTCTTTGAATTGTGCAAAAAATTACACATATGATGTTTGTCAATTTAAAAGATAATTTTGCAAGTCAAAAAAATAAAAATGTGTCGTAAAACTGTGAAGTAACACATTTTTTTGTGTGAAGCGCTCAATTAACTACATCTCTGGTTTTGCATACGTCACCAACACCAAGATGGCCGTCACGTTAGCACATTTCACTTCTTTCTTTCAGAATGAGGTGAAAAGTATTAAAAGAGGTGAAAATCACTACAAGTCTGGGCATGTTGAGAACTGTACATACACACAAGGGGAGTTAGTCGGTTCCGTAAGAGCCAGCATGCGGGACCGGGATTCTGGGATTTGTAGTCTTTCTAGTTGCATATTTTTCATAGTCTTATATTTCAACAGTTTTACGACAAACTGTGACTTTCTTGACGTGGAAATTATTTTTTAAGATTGACAAACATCATATGTGTAATTCGCGGTACAATTCAAACGGGATCGAAAGATAAGTTTTCTCTCTCCATTGACTTCAATACATAATTTTTCATAAATAAGGTCCCATGGGTCGGAAGTAGATGGGTGTGACTTCGCCACTCTATGGTCATTAACTCACAAGTAATCACACATAATCAAATAAGAACAATGTAGTCTATGGAATGACCAAAATGTGTGAACAAAAATTGGCCCTGCACTTAACTTAGCTATACATTATGCAAGCAAACATAATATCACTGAACATGTTGAGTCCACTCCCCATGTTGCCTCGTAGTCTGCATGGCATGGCTAGCTTAGTGGCTGTTGCTAACTGCCATATGTTGCACAGTAAGTGCTATATATAGAACGTAAATTCACCAAAAACTCAACTGAACTGTCTACATACTTTGCCATGAACGCAAACGCATGTCCACAAGACAAAAAACAAAGCTAGTGACTCTCAGTCAACAGTACGATTGTGCATGTATTTGCAATCCAGTACTTAACAGGTGCGGTATGGATGAGTCCGTTAATGCTTCTGGAATGGAGATAATGTGGAAAAGTCCAAGTTTCTGGAACAGCGGGGGGTTTATACAGTGTGTGTGTTTTTGTTTATAGATGTGATGGACGTGGCGTGGTCTCCTCATGACGTGTGGCTGGCCTCCTGCAGCGTGGACAACACCATCGTCATCTGGAACGCTCGCAAATTTCCAGGTGGGACAATTCCCAGAGCTAACCTCTGCAGCCTCAAAGCTGGAAACAATTTCTTTATTTTTAGGATAATAAAAAGAAAACATGTTCCACAGAGCAGGAAGACTTCTCCCTTATTCTTGTCTGTCTTCTGTGTGTCCCCAGAGATGGTGACATGTCTGCGAGGACACACTGGGCTGGTTAAAGGTCTGACGTGGGACCCGGTGGGGAAATACATTGCCTCCCAGGCCGACGACCACAGCCTCAGAGTGTGGAGGACAATGGACTGGCAGATGGAGGCCAACATCACCAAACCCTTCAGCGAGGTACAGAAACTCGTGAGCTGTGTGTGATGGTGTTGTTGGAGCAGGTGGTTGAGTATGAAAGGTGTACCTTACAACTTATTAACTTGGTTTTTATTTCTGTTTAATTATACAAATAACTATGCCCACTTTTCGCAACGGTTTTCATTCGGCTGTATCTACAAACTAATTCATTGGATGAAAACCTCAAACTTTATTTCCCAAATATGATATTTCATAATATAGATTTTAATTTTTTAACAAAAATTAGGACAGAAAAAGAAAGCGAGCTTGCGTGTGTCATTGTGTGAGTGCAGTGTTTCCCCTACCATTATCTTGGAGGGGAGCTGCGCCCCGCCAACGGAGCCCCGCGCCCCCCCTGAAATTCAAGGTGTTTAAATAAAAAATTATAATTTCTTTTTATTTATCCTTTTTTAATATATATAGCACCAAATTGCAACTAATCTATATCTACTGTCACTTTTCACATTGAACATGTGCTCTTTTATTATATTTGTAGTGTTTTTGACCCTAAGAAACACTGATGCACCCCCCAAAAGCAGGAAACCTAGGGGAAACACTGGAGTGTGTCACTGCCAGTTTGGGAAACCAAAATCCACCCACAGCACAGTCATAATCCCTAGATTGACACCACCTTTGTGATATTTGAAGCGGAAGTGCATCAGAATAAAAGGCTAACACTAGCCTATAACAGAACTCTATCACAGTTGCATGGCTGCGAATCACCACTGTTAAGCTAAAGGCGGTTAGTGTTCAGCATGATAAAGTTTAGAAGTCTCAAGTCTTTTTTTGATCACACGGAAGCTTCACACAATCAACGGTGGGGTATTTACTGACATATTTAATGTCGTAGAACAAAACGTGAACATTTCTACAGCTTGTGTTAAACACAGATCTTATTTCAGGTATCCAAAAACACACGTAAAAAAACAAATTAAATAATTTCCAGGTTTAAGGACTCATTCCTGCACCACTCTATCACATAGAAACACACTCTATTTTTGTATGTAAGTGTTTACCCAATTTGCCTCGTCTGTGCATTCATCCACACCCACAGTTCACCAATGAGGGTTTGAATAATTTTCTCTGGTCTCTCTCTGTGTGTCAGTGTGGTGGGACGACCCACGTCCTGCGTCTGTCCTGGTCTCCAGACGGTCAGTATCTGGTGTCGGCTCACGCCATGAACAACTCCGGTCCCACCGCTCAGATCGTGGAGAGAGATGGCTGGAAAACTAATATGGACTTTGTCGGCCACCGTAAAGCTGTCACAGTGGTGGTAAGGACGTTTTAGACACATGATCAGACTTTTAAATGTAAACCAATCGTATCTGCAACTTGAAAATATTTGGTTTCTTTCTCTGTAGAAATTTAACCCAAAGATCTTTAAGAAGAAACAGAAGAACGGCAGCGCTCAAAAACCTGGGTGTCCGTACTGCTGCTGCGCTGTCGGCAGCAAAGACCGGTCGCTCTCCGTCTGGGTATGTTCACACTTTGGTTAATGTTATAAAATGGCAATATGTTTAAATCGGTACCAGGGATGCAGGTTCCTCAGTCAAGCTGCAGATATTTCGGCTTGCTTTTGTCTAGAGCTGCACAATTAATAGATAATTTTTTACCCAATTTGCAGTATGAGCAATATTTGGCAAAGGGAAAATATGATTTTGTAATTACAACTGTGGTGTTGCAAGGAAGTCTTGGTCTAAACACAGCACTCCACAGATCCTCTTAGAAATCACACCATGTCTTGTCTTTATTTGGATCCATTAGGAGCATTGTCTACGTTTCCTTGGGTCCACACACGTTACATTTTTTTTTTACATTTACACCCTGTTGCCAGATAAACATAACAAACAATAACAAACAAAACGGCTAATATCATGTTATTAACAGTCAAGTGTGGAAGTACGTTGCAAACACGCTAAAACGGCCCAAAACACTCCCATTAAGAGATACGCACTGCAGTTTCAAAAAATGATGCAGATGGGAAAACACAAATGTGCCGAAAAGCATGCAAAGCCATCCGTCAACTTGAGCAAACGTTTGCTAAAAGCGCTGCATAAACGAAACGCTGCAAGAAGACGCTAAAAAGTGACGCACACAGCTGGGACCGGAGCGCTTGTTGATGATCTGAGATTATATGGTGGTCGCACTGTCACTGTTGGCAGAGTTAGCTGTTTTGTAATTGTAAGTTTTGTCAGTATATTTAAAATGACTATGTTAGCTACGTTAGCTAGCTAGCTTACAGCAGATCTGCAATAAAATCTAAAGGAATCATGCGATCACATTGTTAAACTAAGACAATTAAACTTAGGTACCCTTGAAATGACAGGGTTTAAACAAAATGTATGGACATGCAAGAAAAAAAAAAATTAATCATTTCAATATCCATTTAATGAATAAAGCTTCAAACTATTTGGTTCAGCCGTAGTATTTTATTTAAATGATTTTGCAGTATATAGATCTTAAATATGTAAAAGTAACCAGTTAGATTATAAAGCTTTCTGTCTGTTGCTCTTCTTCAGCTGACCTCTCTGAAGCGCCCTCTGGTGGTCATCCATGATCTGTTTGATAAATCGATTATGGACATATCCTGGTGAGTTGTGTTGGTGTTGGGATCAGGTTCAAACCCCACTGCAGTCAGCATGTCGTTGTGTCCCTGAGACACTTCACCCCAAATGGCTCCTGTGGGGATTGCCCACAGAAGTCGCTTTGGATAAAAGCGTCTAACAAGTGACGTGTGTGTGTGTGTGTGTGTGTGTGTGTGTGTGTGTGTGTGTGTGTGTGTGTGTGTGTGTGTGTGTGTGTGTGTGTGTGTGTGTGTGTGTGTGTGTGTGTCAGGACTCTGACAGGTCTGGGGATGTTGGTGTGTTCGATGGACGGCACTGTGGCCTACCTGGACTTCTCACTGGATGAACTGGGAGACCCACTAAACGAGGAGGAGAAGGTTAGACACTCATCATGGAATCACATCTGGCTGCAAACACGAACTTAGTTATTTAGCTTAACAGAGTGGTGCAGTCATGACGTATTTTTGTAGGCTGGCTCGCAAACTCATTCCCAGGTTTTAGGACTCGTGCTTAACTTATAAACAAATAACTTCAATTAATCTAGATTAAGCCTTTGTGGAACTTTGCTGTTTTTTCTCTTTTTCTGTTGACTGTTATAAAAATAAAGTTAAACAAGAAAACATCTTGGTTTTGCCTTAAAATGTAATTTTTTTTCTATCAAGAGAAGCACCAAACCAAAGAAAAATGAAAAAAAAAATGAACCTGCCCAACCTTGTTACGTCGGCTTTTATTTCCCTTCCTTTCTTTTGTCTCTAATTTGTTGTCTTGTTGGATGCTGTCCTTTCCTCCATCCTTCTATCAAGCCCAAATAAGAACAATTTCCTGTAATTTCTCTGACATACAGAACAGCATCCATCAGAACATCTACGGTAAGAGTCTGGCCATAACCAGCACAGAGGCTCAGCTCTCCACCACCATCATCGAGAACCCTGAGATGCTCAAATACCAGCAGGAGCGCCAGAACTCAATCCAGGCCAACTCAGGACCGGGCAGCGCCGGGCCAGAATCCTCGGCCCCTAAACTCAACAGCATGATGAACGGAGAGTCTCTCGAGGACATCAGGAAGGTGGGACACTAGATTGAAACATCCCACAAGCTGCACAAAGTGTTGAGTTGGTTCAGGATACAAACTAAGATTTTCATTGAATTAATCTTTTTTTTTCTTCATTTGTGTCTGATTTTCATACCAATATTTTAGAAAAATATATATTCACAAAATCAAGTTTCAGAATCTGCAAAGATTAATAAGATATAAAAAAAACACTCAATTTCATCTAAATCCTATTTGTATCCAAATCTATTTATAACTTTGGGTTAAAGGGGCCCTATTACATCTTTTGGAGTTTTCTCTTTGTATGTTAATGGTCTGCAAAGACTACAATCCCAACGTTCCCTCCAGAGGGAGCTTCTCTCCCAAATGTTTATATTTATATTTAGATAGACAATACAGAGAGATTAGATAAAGATTATAAAAACGTTTTAGAAATAAAAGATAAATATCAATGACTACTATTTCAGGACTGTATTTTCAATGGTTGGCAAAATACATATTTTTGGAGCTTACATTTTCTTGGACTTATGTTGTCGTCTTGCAGACCCTCCTGAAGAAACAGGTTGAGACGAGAACTGCAGACGGACGAAGACGAATCACACCGCTCTGCATTGCTCAGCTGGACACTGGGTAGGGAAACGATCATGTCAACTTAAAGATATATATATATATGTATGTGTGTGTGTATATACACACACATATATATTTATATATATATATATACACACACACAATTTATTGTTAAGTAAATGTAGAAACCTTAAGTGCAAAATAAACAATTTAACATAATTTCCCATTTATGCAAAAATGCCAAATATTTAATAATTAAAATATATATTATTCTTTTTTTTTTAAAGTGGATGATTGAGTACATTTGTTAAAAATACTAATACTATTGTGGAAATACATTGTCCATTTTGTCAAAGTTATTGTAATTATTATTGTTTAAATCCCTTATGGGCTTCTTCACTGAGAGCTCTACACTCAGCATGTTTAGAAAACATGCAGAGGAGAAAGCTCACCAAACAGTTTCTCTTTCTGTGCAGGGATTTCTCTCCCGCTCTGTTCAACAGCGCTCCCATCCTGCCGTCGGGCTCCTCCATGTCCAACCAGCTCACCTCCCAGCTCAGCTCAGACTCCAGCCCAGGGCAGGCCTCTTCTCTGGGGCTTCGGCCCATCCACGACCCCATGCTCACCTCGCCTCCACCCAACAGCGCCACGAAGGGCCTGGAGGACGGGTACAAGCTTTTTTTTCTTTTCTTGTTTTTTTTTATAGGCTTGTACAATTCCTAACTGGAAAGCTCGCTCTTTTGAACACATAAATGCAACAAAACAAAACAAATGATCAGTTTATAATGTGATGCTATTGCACTATTTCTTAATGCTCTTTATGTTTTTCATGTTTGTAAAGAACTTTGAATGTACCTATATATATATATATATCATTTAACTTGCCTTGCATTATATGCTGCTTTGGTTATCTCACACACTTTTTCCTCAAGACCCAAAAGCAGAACACTCTATTCATACTTTGAGAACTGGGTTTCTGGTGGCTTCCCCAATCCAGTCTTAACCCTCCTGTCATCTTCTGGTCAAATCTGACCGATTCATTACTTCCATCAATTGTAAAGTTGTGTTTTACATTTGATTGCTTCGAGGCCTTATGATATCCTCCAAAGTAGGCATTTGAAGATAAAAACAAAATGCTGATCACAACTTTCATTGAAGTGTTTGTGTGTAGTCAACTTGTAACGCCTATGATGTTTATTTCTGGTCAAAAGCGACTGCCATAGGAAATGAATTGGTAACCCTAGATGATATTCCTCCATCAGCTAGTACACACCCACATTTGACAAATGTTCTGTGTATATTCTTTGTAGGTATTCGTGTAAATCTGTACTCTGAGACATTGTTTGCAGCTTATAAGTGTGTTAAATAGAATTTGGTGAAGATTAATGTTTTTTGTGCTAATGTAAGAGCAGTTAAAACAGACAAAACACCAAAGTAAGGAAGGAGAAACAAACATGACAGGAGGGTTCATGTCTGTTTCCTTGCATTCCAGTCTGAAGTCCAGTCTGCTGCTCACTTCTGCCTCCAAGATCGAGCCGATGAAAGCTTTGGACTCAAGGTTCACAGAGAGGTCAAAGGCCACAATGGGGGTCACAGCCGTCATCTCCTCCATCTCTGGACTCATGCCTCTGGACAGGTGATTGACTCAAGTGGTACAGTGTGAGGATAAAAAAAAAGCTCAAAGATGACGTAGAAAACAAAATCTTGACTTATTTTTATCGTCAACCAGCAGGCCCAAAGACGGCCTCTCCGCTCTGAAAGACTTGAAATCCAAAGACGACACCAGCAGCGACAGTGAAGACAAAATGGCCTCGATCAACAAAAACCTGATGTTGGGCAAGAGGAAGCCCGAGCTGCTGATAGATGTAGGAGAGGTGGTGGAGAAGAGGAAGAAGGGACGGCCCAGGAAAGACAAGATGGCTGCACCCACCGCCCAACCATTCACTCAGGTAACGAGATGGAGGGAAAGATTGAAAAGATTGAGATTACAAATGAACTTGTTAATCAATGAGAACTAAGAGAACCATTCATTTATTTTATAAAACACCATGATTAAACCTTGGAAAAGAGATAATAAACTGAGAGTTCCCTTTTCCTGTCAGATAACTCCCACAGCAGAGCGGGAGCCAAGCAGGGTGGCAGCTCCACCTCCTGTAGCTGCTCTCAAACTGCCAACACCCAGTATAAAGAAGACCTTCAGTCTGCAGGTAACATGCTGTTCTGTGTGTGTGTGAGTGTGTGTGAGACAGACCTGGCTAGATTACCACTATGTTCAGATTTTAGGTTTGCAATCAGCTGTGAAAGTGCTATTTCATATCTAGTTTCTTTGAAAACAGCGTCACTTTAAACTCATTCGTAAGTCTTTGATCTGTACAAATTCTCCGCTCAGGCAATGCTTTATATATAAATGTCAGCGTTTCCATAAAGCCGGTATATATCGGAATAATCAGTAGAAGCCCGGTAAAAATAATATGCTGTAAGCACAATTCAGAGTGTATTCAAAAAAGTATGAATGGACAAGTTGGCATCAATCAATCTATCAAAGTGTATTTATATATCCCAACATCACAAATGTTACATTTGTCTCGGGGGGGCTTTACAGGTTCAAGGTTCTTTATTTTTCATACCAACATAGCTACAGTGTAGTTATGCTGATGACAATCTTGTCACAGGCTTCTCCAACAGAGCAACACAAAACACAGAAACAGAAAAATATAGTGCAAGTAAATAGTAAATACAAGAAGAAAAAAGTGAAATAGTGCAATAAGAGTCTATATGCAAGTCATTGAAATATGATATATTAGGTAAATAGATACATATTTTTTAAGTAGCAGCCAGATGAATATTGTGGATGTTGTTTCAACAGTTCAGGTGTTTAACAGTCTTTTGGCCTGTGGGATGAAACTGTCCCTGAGTGGTGGTTTTAGTCGTGATGCTGCGGTAACGCCTGCCAGACGGCAGCAGACAGAACAGTTTGTGGCTGGGGTGATGGGGGTCTTTGATAATCCTGAGGGCTTTCTTCCTGAGCCGCTGGGAGTAAAGGTCCTCCATGGATGGCAGCTCCGTCCTGGTGATGTTCTGTGCTGTTTTCACCACCCTCTGTGGAGTCTTACGGTTGAGGGTGTAACTACCGTACCAGGCCGTGATGCAGCCAGTCAGGATCNCATAAATGATCGTGGTGAAGATGATGATTAAATTAGGATTAAAAATCGGTGATTTGTTTTTATATCACATCCGACGGGAGGAAATTCAGCAGCTCTCACTACCGATTTTTAATCCTAATTTAATCATCATCTTCACCACGATCATTTATGTTTATGTTCGCCGAATTGACATGAATGAAATATGAATATACTGTAGTCAACTTCATTAAAACGTTATTAACGTGCCTAAACTCAGTAATTCACAATTTCTACGCATGACAACACACTTTGTCCGTGTTTGGCTCTCTCGCCGCACAGTGAAGCATTCCCGCATTGACGTCACTTCCGGCTTCCCCCAAAACGTCAAAATGAGTCAAAGGAATTGCCCCGCGATGTTCGAAATTATTGATATTTATTGGAACGGTATCGCACCTTCTTTTTTAAGATTATGGTTCGAGATGACTAGTAGCCCAATATTTCATTGCACAACAGTTGTTGGGAGGCTGCCACAGGCTCTTTAATGTCACAAGCTTGACCTCGGCAAACCCCAGGGCTGAGTTAGCGAGCCCAAGCCTTGACTCATCAAGGCGGCCGCCACCAACGCTGTCCTCCGAGGCACAGCTCCTTGTGCCCCTACCATCTCAGGGCTCTACAGTAACGGTTGCCAGGTTGCCATTGGCAACCATTCAGAAAAAATGTCAACCACTTCTTGGCCTTTGGTTGCCATCAGTGGCAACCAGTTTTTAACATAAAGAAATAAGGACAGCAAACAGCTAAATGTGCACCCCAAAATAGATAAATGTTAATTATTTGTTTT
>NW_011333192.1:70705-77932 GCF_000735185.1 Notothenia coriiceps | reverse complement strand
CATTTGAGTATTGACAGGGTTGGAGGCTTCTGGCCTCCCCTGCCTTCCCCTGACCGCACGTCGCTCGTTACATGTAAGCCCTGTAAATACTAATGTCCTTTGGGGTTATCTGTGTATGTCAATGTTGCTAACGCTACTTTGCTCCATGTTGGGGACAGGTCTCATCGGGCGTCCAGATGGGACCATCTGGGTTAAAATAAAGTTTTTGGAAAAAAAGAAAAGAAAGGGAAAAAAAGGGAAAAAAAAAGATTTGTCAGTCTCACGACGGGTATTTGAGAAATTATTTACCCGGATATATCGTTACAATCCCTTACATATGGGACACTGGAAAAAAAGACAAGAGCCACTTGCACCCTTTCTGCCATTATATACAAAATAAGTGTTGCTACAAAATCAGCAGGCACCCTGGAAAAATGAGCATCAATGATCTGCATATGGGATTCACCTGGCATAAATAAAAGGTTTTTGAATGAAATAAATTTATGGTAACTTAATAAGGATCAACCAAGATTCTTGAAGCTACACAAGGAATCTTGGCTGCCAAAGTGCAACAAAAAAGGACTAAAATTAATAGAATCAAACCCTTTTTTTGGTTGCGGTTTTTAGTAGGAGTATAAAAAGAAAATGCCTTTAAAATAGGATTGCAAGCTAGTACACTTAGTTTTCTTAACTGAATGATAATAGACGTTATTAAGTCAAATTTTAAACCAGAACAGATCTAGGATGTTTGGCATTCTTATACCATTTTGTACAATAATTGATAATGAATAAGTTTCAAAACAGAAACTCAACTTTTACCAGCTGATTCAATACGGTATCTAACTTGAGTTTCTTTTATTTTATTATTGAAAAACCTGGTTGAAGATGCTACTTTATTTTTTACTGTCCCCAAAGCGGCGCCGCTCAAAAACCCTTCTTCGGTAAAGCCACAACTCGCATTGCAGATGGACTTTCTTGAATTGGGAATAAGATACAAAAATCAATCATTCCTCCCACTTTCGGGGGAGTGAAAATTATATATTTTGGGGCTTTTTTGCTTCTGCCATAATTGCGGTCTTGTGTGTGTGCGTTGACTGTCAGTTTCCTATTGACACGGACAACTCAGCGAACTAGTGGCCCACTGGCCCACCAGCCACCAGTAAAATTACTCACACCATTGCTTACACACCGTCCACATGGACTCACAACAAAGTAGCTAATTAACTAGGCTGGGACCAAATTTGGGGCAACTTCTATCCGCCAGTCAGAAGATGTTGGCAGAGGAAGTCAACAGCCAGCCAACTCTTTTGCCTGCGTGGCCTCTTTCATACCGTTACTGATTTTAAACCGTTATCACTCTGGCCTTGTATTCATTTTTGCTTTACTTGGTTTATAAACAAAAGGAACTGTTGGGCCCTTGTTACCCATAAAACTCTTCCGTGCTGATTTAAAAAAAAGATTGAACTTTTTTCACTGCAAATTAGGACAACATTTGATGTTTTTTAAAAGCCTACACCACTTTTTTTATAACGCATGTATGTTATTGTATATAATGTTCTCACCTGGTCCAATAAAACGAGGGTAGGGGAGTCATGCCAGACTGAATACACCTTTTTTAAAAAAGGAACCAGAACCCCCCCAAATAATCAAACCACTACAAAGATTAAAAAGACTCACACAGGAAATCTAGATTTCAAAGATAAACCTGTTAAGCCCGAGGGCCTGTTTTTCAGCTTCAGGCTTAACAGGTTAATGCTTTGAAATCTAGATTTCCTGCTGTGAGCTCCTTTTTTAATCTTTAGTGTTTAGTTATTGGGTTCTGGTTCCTTTTTTAAAAGGTTGTATCAGTCTGGCATGAAACTTCTTACTCGTTTTGATTGACAGGTTGAAACATATTACAATAACATACATGTTGAATAAAAAAGTGTGTTAAGTGCTTTAAAAAAACACATCAAAATGTTGTTCTATTTCAGTGAAAAAGTTCAATCTTTTTTTTTAAATCAGCACGGAAAAGAGTTTTATGGGTAAAAGGCCAAACAGTTCCTTTTGTTTATAAACAAGTAAAGGCAAAAATGGGAATACAGGGGCCAGAGTGGATTAACGGATTAAAATCAGAACGGTATGAAAGACCACCAGGCAAGAGTCTGCCCTGCGTGTGACTTCGCTGCTGCCAAATCGCTTGACCTGGCAGGCATGAGAAGTTGCCATGTCCAGCCCTGTGCCTACTTTGTTGTGAGTCCATGTGACCGGTTTGGTAAAGCATGGTGTGGCCTATTTTAACTGGGTGGGCTGCGGGGTGGGGCATGAGGCCACTATTTTTTTTTTTTTTTTTTTTTTTTTGTTCGCTGACGTTGTCCGGTCAAATAGGGGACTGACGAGGTCCGCACACACACAAGACCGCAATTATGGCAGCAAGGGCAAAAAAGCCCAAAATATATAATTTTCACTCCGGGAGTGGGGAGGATGATTATTTTTGTTATCTATTTCCAATTCAAAGCTCCATCTGCAATGGCGGAGTGGTGGCTTTACCGAAGCAAGCGGTGAATTTCAGAGCCGGCCCGCTTTTTGGGGCGACAGCTAAAAATAACAGTAGCATTTTCAAACAGGTTTGTTCATATATAAAAACTCAAGGGTTTAGGATACCCGTTAATTTGAATCAGGCTGTAAGGGTTTGAGGTTTGTTTTGCACTTGTATTCATTCATTAATTATTGTACAAAATGGTATTAAGGAATGCAAACATTTAAGATCTGTTCTGGGGTTTAAATTGTATTATAGTCTATTATCAATTCAGGTTAAGAAACTAGTGTGCTTGGGCATTCCTATTTTTAAAGGGCATTTCTTTTTATACTCTACTAAAACGCAACAAAAAAAAGGGGGTTTGATTCTATTAATTTTTGGTCTTTTTTTGGTTGCACTTTGCAGCAGATTCCTGTGTAGCTTTCAGATCTGCAGTTGTCTTATAGTAAACCAATTTTATTTCATTTTCAAACCTTTTATTTTATGCAGGTGGAATCCCATTGAGATAATTGACTCTTTTTCAAAGGGGTGGGACCTGCTGATTTTGTAGCCAACACTTATTTGGTATATAATGGCAAAGAAAGGGTTCAGTGTCTTGTCTTTTTTCCAGCTGTCATAGTAGGGATGCTAACGATATATCGCGGTAAATAAATTTCTCATACCGTCGGTGAGACCTGGACAAAATCTTTTTTTTTTTCCTTTTTTCTTCCTTTTCTTTTTTTCAAAACTTTATGTAACCAGATGGTCCCATTCTGGACGCCGATGAGCCTGGGGTCCAACATGGGCAGCAAGTAGCGTTACAACATGAACATAAAAACAACAGATAACCCAAAAGCCGACATAGCTATTTACAGGCCTAAGGGCTACATGTACCTAGCGACGTGCGGTCAGGGAGGGGCAGCGGGAGGCAGAGCCTCACCTGTCATACTCCAAATGCTAACGGCAAAAACAACTAAAGAAACACGTAAATAGCTAATAATAAAATGTCCTCCACTGATCTGTGTTGGTAATGGTGCTTCGTATGTATGGATTCCAATCGCTTTTTTAAAGCTCAAAATCAGCAAATTTGGCCGGGCTGCCGCTTACACACTACGGGGTAGCCGGATGAGAAGTGGAGGGCAGGGACGGAGGCCCTGGGGCCTCTCGTGAAGCCCACAGTAACTTGCTGGGAGCACGGACCGCCAGCTAATTTAGCGGGGGCCCACTTCTTATTTTGTGGGAGCGCGCTCAAGGGGCGCCCAGCTTACTGTGGGGTGGGAGGGTGGAGCCACAGATGAGCTCTGGGCCTCACCTTTCAGGAAATGTGGTCACCCCCACAGAAAAAACTGGGGCGGGGCGCGGGGCGCCCGTAGCGGCATTGCCTGTTACCATTCTCACTGTGATAGGGTCACCAATGAATGTTTGTAGATCCTTTAATTACATTTATCCTCGCCACCATAGTCTCTAAATAACTTATTTTCAGGTATATATGATATTTAGGGCTCGCCTGGTCTCATTCATACAACGGCAATGAAAAAAGCCACCAAGGGAGGCAGCCATAAACCTCTGCCGCACTGAAGGGGGCGCACATGGAGCCCACAGGTTCTTGTTTGCCTACTGTTATTCTACGCAGAGCATGGTAGCACACAAACAACAAGCTAGCACTTTTCAAATTACAGGGGAAGCATTTAAGGAGCGACTTTTACAAAAAAAGGTAATAGAGGATCGGTTTGTCCAGACAGGATAGCATGCGACTTCATCTTCAAGTCGAAGGTAAGACCACAATTGTAATTGGAAAATGGGATCTTACTTAAGGAAAGGAACAATCCAATATTTAGATGTTTGGGGTATCCTTTGTAACGTCTGTTTAAAATGAATTGAAGCATCAGACTAAAAAACTGAAAATAGCCAATTATTTCGATTAAGGTCAAAATATAATATTTGTAAATCTGACTCTGAAAGAGTCAGTGCCTCACCAGCCATGAACCTCACCGCACGTCACTGACATGTACATACCTAGAGCAGGGCTCGACAGTAACGGTTGCCAGGTTGCCATTGGTAACCATTCAGAAAAAATGTCAACCACTTCTTGGCCTTTGGTTGCCATCAGTGGCCAGTTTTTAACATAGAGAAATAAGGACAGCAAAATGTGCACCCCAAAAAAGATTATAAAGTTAATTATTTGTTGTATTAAGAGTGATATTTAATTATTGTTGTGACCAGTCGGAACCTGATACTTAAGTTGCACGAGCATTGGTGTGATTACGGAGCCAGAAAGCGATGCACGTTTACTCGCGTGCGCCGTGTCGTGTTTGTTTTACAATGAATGGCGAAGCAAATTAAGTTGTTTGACCGTGGGGTAAAAAGTTCAGCCAACCCGTCAACTTCTCAAACTAATGTTCAAAGTGATTCAACTGATAAAGCGCAAGGTGAACCCGAACGAAAAGTAAAGAGGAAATGGGTAAAGTCTTGGGAGGCGAAACATTCTGCTCCGTTGTCCATTCACTTCCGGTAAAAGTTCCTTCAAAATAAGAGTCCCGATCTGATTACTACCAAAATAAAAGTGCAAAACGAAACTTTACCATAGGAAAATATTGGCATAAAAATCACTTCTATAAAAAGGTATTTTAAATATAGTTAGACATATTAAAGGTCATTTACAGCATTAATATCTAATTCTTAACTGTGAATGGTTTTAATTTATTTAACATTAGAAATGTATTAGTCTGGCCAATCCAAGACTTCAATGCTGAAGGGCCAATGGATCTATTGTGGGGGTCAGCAAGGCAACCCACATTTGAAAGGGAGACAACAGATGACCAAGAAACTAGTGATCTGTTTAGAACAGAACAACAGCTGCACTACTGGTGTTTTGTATACCAGCAATTGAGGGTGGACAAGTTTCCTACCATTTAAGTTTCAAATAATTGTGTTAATTAACTATTGTAAAGCATTTCAACATTCTTTTGTGTCACATGTTCATTATTAAGTTGATGTATAGTATCTTAGTTATTTAAAATATAAGGTGACTAAAAATGGCAACCGTATTTTCAGTTTTGGCAACCAAAAGCTGATGCCTGGTATCGTTACATCCCTAGTCATATGTGGCAGCACTGTTCAATGTTTCTTGAAAACATTACCCACTGTAGTATGTGACGTGTGAATACACTCCAACTCTGTATCAACAACACTGTTGTGTAACTTCAGTTAAATACTTGTATGTGTGTAGATTAGAAAGAGGTAAGATAAAGGATCTGCAGTATTTTATGAAGTATTAATTGTACAAAGGTCAGTTTTATACAAGTAGAAGTGTGTATTTACCTGGTAGTAGGCTGTCAGTAATGACTACGCCTGTCTATTTTGACTGGTAGATCTCAGCAGTTTGGCAACTTTAAAAGTAGCTCTCGGTTCAAAAAAGGTTGGGCACCCCTGCTCTAAAACATAACAGATTTGCTGGCTCAGAGTCAAGAAATAGCAAAGCTAATTTGAGGAGTTATTAAGAAACAGCCTTTCAGTCCAGTACTGGCAGGGTTTAAGCAGGGATGAGTCAACCCTCTCTGACTTGTTTTCGAGGTTAAAGGATCACTTTGTTGTGTCACACACCCTGCACCAAGCACCAAGGCAGATCATGTTTAAATGTGGTGCACTTTATATACATGTGGTCTCTAAAGAAGGCAGAGTGTTTGGCATCTACCTGGATTGGTTTGAAAATCCCTCACACACACAGGAATAATGTACAGCAGGCAAAAAAGATTTTTCATAAAATGGGTCTCCATATAAACTCCCTTGGCGATTCCAAATGAAGTCCATTACTGTTTCTTAATTGGTGTATTTCTGTGCTATTTCAGGTGCATAAGTGCGTTCACAATGAGTACTATGAGTACCAGAATGGTGTACTCATCCATTTGTTGAGTGTGGAACACTGGACACTTTAACCCTCAGTGAACGCCATCGTATTATGAATACAGCACTATACTGTTAAACATGACGTGGCCTTTATTAACCCATTTTATTGGGTTAATTGGGCAATTTGTAAGGATTTTGTACTGAAAGCGATAATGTTGCTCGCTTTTTATTAAACAGCGGTGATTATAATGTCCTTTTTTATTGCACAGCAGCCGTGTGCAATTTCACAACCCAGTTGGGGCTGAACGATATATCGTGTCATGGCGATAACCGCGATATGCGCATGCGCGATATTCACACCGCAGGGACGTGCGGTTTTATTCATTTAAAAAAAAAAATGCTAGCACACTTTAGCACAGAATTCAAAATAAAGATACCCTTATTACTTATCGAAACTGCACATACAATATATCCGATTAAAGCTGAGACTCCACAGATTATTTAAGTATAGTATCATCTAGGGATGTCCCGATCACCTTTTTTTGCTCCGATCATTTGATTTTGAAAATTTACCGATTCCGATCTTTATGCAATGCATTAAGAGAAAAAAAAGAAAAAAGGCATTCAAGTTGTCCCTTAAGGTTATTTTTTTATTTAAATTGGATATTCTATCCTACATGGATATAGCTTCTTTCTTTCACAGCAGCATTGGATCAGTTCAGTTGTGCAGCATTGGATCAAAACAAAATAAAGCTTATCAGTACTCGTTAGTAGGGGTGCACCGAATGGGAAATTCGTGACCGAAAATAGGAAACAGTTGGCCGAAAACCGAATGCCGAAAGGCCGAAAATGATTAATATATATATATATATATTAGGGCCGGGACTCTAACGCGTTAATTAAGA
>NW_011333192.1:66505-70665 GCF_000735185.1 Notothenia coriiceps | reverse complement strand
GTGGAGGGGAACGTGTTTGAAGCCCGCCGCACCTTTTGCAAAATAAATTGGCGTTTGTTTTGCTAATGTTGCGTTAGCTAGTTTAGCGTTAGCTAGTGCAAGCTCCCGCAACAACACGGTTATGGCTAGAAAGGATCCGTCTTGTGTAAAACTCTCGCGAGAGTTTGGCTGAATGTCACGTGGCTGAATGTTTACGTTTGGCAGGCAGCCTTTCAGTTACGATCGTTAACATCAGTTGGCCACAGCAAATGATGCTGAGAAGCTAAACTATCTATTAATTATGTCAATGACAGGGAGTGTGATTGTTGAAATAGGGTGTTAGCGGTCTTGCTGGTGTTCAAAGAAGAATGACAACACTGTAGATCACCAACACTATGGTTTATTTTTTATTCACAGGCAAGTCAACGTTGTCGCAGGAAAAGTCCCAAGATAGCTCCTGGTGCAATAAAATGTTCCCTTGCAGTGTTTTACTATTAAGTCTGATGTTTCTCTATTAACATTGCTGCTGCATTAATGTGTATGTTGCATCATGTTACTGCTGTAGATGTGTTTCCGAGCCGCTCCGATTACAACAAGAGTTACAACGAGAACGTGTCGTCATATTTACACTAGACGGATCCTTTCTAGCCTGCCAAGGCACACAGGGGATAGGCTTTTTCATGCTGTTGTTATGATTGGGCTATTTAGCTTCACGCGCATCGTCCGCTTTTAGGGTATTGGAGCGCTGACTCAAAGCTCGGCGCGGAGGTCCCCGGTTGTTGTGCTGGATGGCTGCACTAGCTAACGCTGCCCTAGCTAACGCTGCACGAGCAAAACAAACAGCCACATTTTGTTTTGCGTAAAGGTGCGGCGGGGTTCAACACGTTCCCTCCATGGTTTCACCAAGCACTAAAGTAAATGTTTTCCAATCCAAGTATGTTGAACTTACACTTCCCCATATATTTTTTAGTATATTATTTGTACGTAGAATTCGAGAGGATAGGCGTGAATTTCTGGTACTGCCGCTGCTGAAGCTGGTTCTAGCTTATAGTCTGGGTGTTCTCCTGATAAGGGGCGGGGGAACAAAGTTCGAGTGATTACTGTTCCATTGTTGAGTTTATTTCATACGATTGTTGGGGGACTGAAAGGGCTCTTACCGTACTGGTTATTCGCAGCCCAACATTTCCCCAAAAAACATTTAGACGCTGGATCGAACGAAGTACTTTCAGAATCCGATAAACTTTTAGACCTTCTAATCATTTCTATTGCGTTAATACTTTTCTTATTTTTTTGATCATATTTAACGACGCTTTTTAAGGCCTAAATTCTGATTAATCAATGTAAGGACTTTTTAAGACCCGGCGGGGCCAACCTGTTCTTTGTGCCCATTAATGTCTTAAGTAACAAGTATATTTCTAAAATAAGATGATTACGTCCGTGCAGTTAATTAGAAACGAGAAAAAGGAATTGGCATCTACACAAGATACAAGTCATTTCCTTGTGTAATTTTGTATTTTGAGCGATGTTTTCAGTGATGTGTGAGATACTGAAGTCAATTTGCTTGATGCTTGACCAAGTGTGCTAAAATTTTCCAGATTGCAGGACTTTTGAGGTACCTTTGACTTGTCCGGTATTAGTACATACGCGCATTTCCAGCTGCAGGGCTCGCTCGCTTCACGTACGTATGGCTATGGCGGCTCGGGTTGAGGGCCTCGTTAGCGAGGCTCATGTTATGCTCGTGTTCCGATTACAGTTTAGGAACTGGAGGTAGTTAACCTATAGGTACGCGATTCGGCGGGAGCACTGAGGGCGTTATCGGTTCTGAATGGTGAACCGAAAAATGCAACATCAGCCGTAAGCTGTTAGCACTCAGAGTCTCAGTCCCATATTCCGTGTTCGAATAGCAAAAGTTCTAAACAAGCCGCAGCCANTTGTCGCAGGAAAAGTCCCAAGATAGCTCCTGGTGCAATAAAATGTTCCTTTGCAGTGTTTTACTATTATGTCTGATGTTTCTCTATTAATATTGCTGCTGCATTAATGTGTATGTTGCATCATGTTACTGCTGTAGATGTGTTTCCGAGCCGCTCCGGTTACAACGACAACGTGACGTCATATTTACACTAGACGGATCCTTTCTAGCCATAACCCAACAACACCGGGCGACGTTTGGGTCTACGTCAACCCTAAAAGCGGAGGTGCTGTAGACGCTAAATACCGTAGCTAAACACCAATCATACAACAGCAACGATGAAAGATTGTAGCCAATACAGCAGAGCTCTGAATATAGCAGGTCACCCTTGAAAAAGAGATCTTTTGATCTCAAGGGGCTTTCACCTGGTTAAATAAAGGCTACAAACAAACAATAGCTCTTTTCACTCTCTCACACACACNTGGAGCACAGCACTTCTGATTGGTGTGGATGACTGACACACAAGAAGAACAAAACAATTGATAATTGCATCATTTCAAATCGCGATTTCGATTTAAAATGGATTAATCGTTCAGCCTCGTTTTAACCTGCTGCTCTGAAGAGAAAACGTTCCTAATTAGAGATCAATAAAGTATATCTTATCTTTTCTCAACAGAAAGCTCCGGAGCACTCCATCTTCGTCCTCCACGCCTGCGCTCACAACCCCACCGGCACCGACCCCACCCAAGAGGAGTGGAAGAAGATCGCAGAGATCATGAAGGTAACATCAGCTGTTCCTGGAGGTTATCAGATCACATGATGAGGTGTGTGTCACATGATGTCACTCTTTCAGGCATCCCCCTTAACGCGAGACACTAGCATTTATGGAGAATTTTGAGAATTTAGACTATATTGCTGCCTTAAGGTCTTCTTTTTAGACTAGTGGACATAAAAAACATACCGTTTACATATTGGCACGTTTATTTTAATATGTGTGTCGGTGTGTGTAGACTTCTCCTAAATTCACTTAAAGATTGCTTGAGATAATGCCTTATTTGCATATTCAAACATAACATTTCATAGGACTTGTTACGATGAAAAATACCATTAATAAAAGAAGGAAGTTCAACGGTGACGTCTATTATTCAAAAATGAACTGAATTTTGTATTCACACTCCCAGCTGTGTTGTCAAATGCACATTTTATTTTTTATGGGATCTTCCTTTTTTGACATTTTCTACATACTTACTTTCTCTCCTTCCTTTTCATCCAAGCTAGTGTTGATTTTGTCAGCTATTTTTTTTATTTAGTCTTAGTCCTGTATCAAATGTCCTTGTTAGTTTTAGTCACCTTCATCCTGTTTTTATTTAGTCAAGTTTTAGTCGACTAAAAGTCTGAGCATTTTAGTCAAAGACAACTAACTATTTTAGTCATCAGACTATATAGAACATTCCAGTCAAACTACCGTAATTTTCGGACTATAAGGCGCACCTGAATATAAGCCGCAGCAGCTAAATTGAATGATGTGTACATATATAAGCCGCACTGGACTATAAGCCGCAGGTGTTTTAATGTTTAATTACCATATGTAAGGGTTCGTGCACAGAGGGGATTGTCGGGAATAAGATGGCTGTTTGAGGAAGCTCCCATTTATTAACATTTCAACAAACAAGTTGCATATTTGCATAACGTATTCAAGTGTTAGCATTTAGTGCAATAGTAGCTACAGAACATGTGCTGTGTAAACTGTACTGTATCACATAGCGTTTCAGACACACAAACTTTTCAACTTTCAAACTTAAACGGTGCGCTCCCAGCGCACGTACCGGCAGTGATCTACAGCAGTGGTTTTCAACCAGTGGTACGGGGACAAACTGTCTCGCTCTCGTAATGTCTGTCTGTCTTGCTCTCGTTCTGTCTCTCGTACCACTCTCGGTTCCACTTTTACTTTTGCGCGCTACCTGTCTCACTCTTTTCCGGCCTCCAGCTTTTCCTGCTGGANCGATTATTCATTGACTTTGAAAACATCCATTTATTGAACTTTAAAACATGTGTATAATTTGAACAGTATATTTTTAACTGTTGATTACCCTGAACGTATAATTCAACTGAAAAACCAATACAAAAATTAATTAAATAAATGATACATTTAAATAAATAATATCAAAAATAATAAATGCCAATAAACAAGATCAACAAATATTTCATAAATATGATAAATAAAAATAAATTAGACAAAAATGAATTGATCAAAATATGTTCTAGTGCACTG